>NC_072470.1:9591521-9782091 GCF_027596085.1 Anoplopoma fimbria | reverse complement strand
CTATCGACAAGATGGTCAATCTGAGACGGACTAAAGTTAGCGTAGGAGTCCTCTGTTATATTGAGCAACGGTACTGAATAAAACCCTGAAGAAATCGCTTCTTTAAATTTAGCTACAGCATTATCAGATAGACATCTAGTGTAGAAACTTTTGCCTAATGGCGTACACTCAAGGTTATTAGATAATGGTCCGATAAAAGAGAGTTCTGTTGAGAGACAATTACATTTTCTATTTCAATACCATATACCAGAACAAGGTCGAGGGTACGGTTAAAACGGTGAGTCGGTTTATGTACACACTGACAGAAGCCAATAGAATCTAATAATGAACTAAACGCAGTACTAAGCCTATCATTATACACATCCACGTGAATATTAAAATCCCCTACAATAATAACTTTATCTGTCTCGAGGACTAAACTAGATAAAAACTCTGAGAATTCAGATAGGAATTCGGAATACGCACCTGGTGCACGGTACACTATAACGAATAAAATTGACTTTAATGCTTTCCCGCTCGGGTTTGAAAGACTAAGAACAAGGCTTTCAAATGAGTTGTAATTTAATTTAGGTTTAGGGTTTATTAATAGGCTTGAGTCAAAGATAGCTGCTACTCCACCTCCTCGGCCTGTGCCTCGAGGAATATGAGTATTGATATAACTTGGAGGAGTTGATTCATTAAGGCTAACGTACTCTTCGTGACACAGCCAGGTTTCGGTAAGACAAAATAAATCAATATGATTATCTGATATTAAATAATTTACAAGTACACCCTTAGATGACAGAGATCTAATATTTAAGATTCCACATTTAATTGTCCTGTTTTGATGCACCGTTGCATTGGTTGCCTTAACTTTTATTAAGTTATTTTGTATAACTCCTCTTCTGTTGACTTTAAATAATTGAAGTGGCCGTGGGGCAGACACAGTCTCTATAGGGTTTTGGGTGGGTAACTGCTCCAAAGGAAGCGCAGAGAAGTGTGAAAGACTGCGACTCTGCTTCATACATAGAGATGTACTATAAATGTAGCGTAGAATATGAGGCGACAATCGCTATAGTGTCGGTTGTGAGATGCGAAAAAGGTATAACAGCATAACGTGGAATAGATTACAATACAATCCTCCGCTTCCTCCGATTCTCCACCACCCGCTCTCTGGCCTCGCTAACGTTTCTCCTCGGGCAATTGTCATCGCACCATGAGGCTAAACGCAAACAACAAAGTCGGCAGGAACCAGAGTTAACGTACATACGGAAGAGGAAAGGGTGCGCCACCCAGCGAGGTAGTCCACGGTCCGGAATGTAGAGACTGGATTCGCAGGGCTACGTGGCGTTGAAGCACCGGAGAACTTGATTCTCTCGGTGCTGTGATGTTGTTGTTGTTGTTGTTGTTGTTGTTGTTGTTGTTGTTGTTGTTGTTGTTGTTGTTCTGTTGTTTGGTCGGTATTCCAACTGCAGCTGGGCTAGGAAAGCAGTCAGCGGGGTCCTCGTGCGGCACGGGGGACCAGCCTCTCGAAGGTCTTCGTGACATGTGATTAGAAGGCACGCGCGTCCGCGGTCGTTGAGAACGCAGGAGGTGTTCCGTAGATCGGGCACCTTCCTCGACCTCGAGGAAAGGTTAGCGCGTACCTCGAAGGCTGCTGCGAGCTGCCCAACGTGCATGTCTGGGTATCCCGTGAAAACTGTTGTCTGGCCCACTAGCTTTGATTGTTTGGATTCTCTAGAGCTCGCTTTCCAACTGGTTTGGGGTAAAAACATTTCAGTTTCTGAAAAAAAAACCTCAAACCAGAAGAAAAATCTTTCACAATATACATTTATCTCTCGATGCTTTGTCTTACCTTGGCTCATCATCATCATCATCATCATCGCTGAGCTTACTTTGCTGTAAGCGCTAAATGTCATTAGTTTTGGACTAAAAAGATGAAAAGTTACGTGAATGACATATAGCAGTCGAGACAAATCGGGCTTCTGACTCTCTAGGTCCACGCGGCTGGCGTCGAACGGAAATAAAACAAAAGTTACAAACTTGACAGCTGACCGTAAAGGCACGAGATCTGTCACAAGAGCAGCCTAACTTTCACCAGATTGCGAGTGTTGCTTAACTAAGGCTCCCCCTGCCGTCGAATCACATGCTGTAATCCTTAGCTGGCGTGCCTTAACTTAATCTACTAAATTTGTGCGGCTAACGTGATCAGCAAATGAAAGCCTAACATGAGATGCATCATATTCATTATCTTTACTACCTAATAATTATACCGTAGTTTATTATTTTAGCGTATACTGTTTGGTAGTATCCTGCTCTCATTGACAGACAGACAGACCAGCCAGCGCATAAGAAACAAAATGAAATAACAAGTGACAATCAAATAAACAAATAAAATAATGAAATAAATAAAATCAAGCGATAATGGTAAAATATAGTAAACAAATATAAGATAAAATACCAAGACCAAATGAAAATGAACCAATAAAACGACGACATCACATAAAAGCCAATCTATAAAAATGTGTTTTAAGAAGCGATTTAATGATTCCGCAAGCAAGCCTCATCTCCTCCGGTAGGTCATTCCAAAGCCGAGGATTTGGGACGCTCACGCTCGGTTGCGACGTAATTGGAGTTGAAATTAAAAGTTAAAACTTCCCCACCTTTCGAAAAGGGACCAGCGCATTGCTCTCTGGTCGAAGGAGGTTAGACTCTAACTAAATAACTCACTTGACCCGTGTCTTGAGCAGCTGTAGATATGTGCTGAAATTCTGTGCTGCTCGACGACAGAAAGCCATTTAGCCTTTCTTCTTGAGCACGTTGCCCCCGTTTTCAGGTCGGCCTGAGACCTGATCCCAGAGCCGAAAGGGAGTGAGGGGAGATAAGGGGAAGAAAAGAGGGGAACAAAAGCGAAAGGCTTCGGCGCGTAGCGGCGGGCGAAAATGTCAGTAGAAGGAAGGAGGATGCGTCGGACCGCGGAGAGGTCGATGCCTGCGACCCCCACCCGACCCCTCGAGGCAGCGCGCCTCGACGAGCTGCTAACGCGTTCCAGGTGGTATTTCCAAAGAGCTGTCACTCACCTGCTATTCCTTCAGCGGCAGGACGTGGAAGTAAGAGAGCTCCGGGTGATTCCCATTAGACCTCGATATCTGGAGCTTGACAAAGATATGGGGGGGATGTAGAGCTTGAGAGGGGTACGAGAGAACTGTAGTTCATTAAATTGATTGATTGATTGATTGATTGATTGATTGTAGATTTTCTTAGGAGGAGAATCTTGTTGTTATCCAGCCTTTTCACCGGGACTATTTTAAACCAAGGAATTGCTTCAATACCCAAACAACTCCCTGTTTGTTTAGTATTTATTCATCTCAAATATTGGGCCCTGGCTTGCAGCAAGTACTGGCAACAAAGGAAGCTTATTTCTCATGATGTGGTGGGGGGGGTTTCCCTGTGAGAGCTGTCAACGGTGATATGTCAGCTCGGGTGTCAGAGCTGACGGCGTTCCTCGCGGGAACTCTACCGAGAAGGCGGCGAGTTAAAGATGAGAGGTAGTACGGAGGCATCAGTCCCTCAAACTGCGCGCAGAGACGGAACTCTGGCCGTGTCTTTTTGGTGGCTATACAGGCAGTGGACACAAAGTAAAATGAACTTCATATACCGTATCACGGTGCGTAGATATCAAGCCCGACGTCGCAAATGACTGCAAATAATACACCCTTTTATTCCGCTCGAACTGTTCTCGCATTAGCGTACGCATTAATGTCCTACTAGAACAGCTGAACTTTATTTGGGATTAATCAGAGTCACTTTAAATGATGGCAGGTGTGTACTGACTACTGTTTAACATGAGTTTGAATGTGATTGGTTAATTCTGAACACATCCCCAGTTATAAGAGGGTGTGCACACTTATTCCCCCTCAAAGATTTCAGTTTGTTTTTCAATTGAATTGTTCACGTTATAGGTCACATTAATGGTGGAAAAAGTTCCGACATGATTTAACTTGGTCTCGTTTATTTACATCACAAAAACATGGCATTTTAACAGGGGTGTGTAGACTTTTTATGTCCACTGTATATATTCGCTGTTATTTGGGGCCGCAGCGATCTCTAATATTTCTTCCCGCTATTCAAAACAAAGATACCGACGCAAACGGTAGTGACGGCCACAGGGGCCCTGGAACAGGTTCACAAACGCAACGTTGAATGCCGCGTCTCAGATTGTTTTTAAGTTGAAATCGGAAACAAAAACGGCGCCCTCGAGTCTGCGGTCAAAATGAAACTTTTTTGTTCCGTTCCATCCGGTTCGCCTCTGGACACGTGACGAAGGCCGACGTCTGATATCGGGTTAGCATATTTTTGCAACACCCCGTCGCTGTTTAATGCCTGAAATTAAATTTAAGAAATGTCATTTTGTAAATGCACCTTTAAAAAAAAAAAAAAAAAAAAAAAAATCTACGCTTTCACACTGCTGCGATCACACCGTCAATATCATTCTGCACTCTGGAGCACTTTTGCTTTGCTCGGGCATATGCGCTTGAGCTTTTCTCACTTCTTTGCGATGGCCCTTGTTTACCGTCTGTAGATGTGAGACTCTGGAGTGTTGTTCAGATTGCCTGCGCAGACAGAAATCACCCAGTTGCTATGGCATCACGTTGCGACAATTCCCGCGGAAGGAATTAAACCGTACAAAGAAAACTCATGACATGATTTGAATTAGCAGCAAACTGTGAGCGGCCGGTGGGTAGCTTGTGATTTTAAAAAAAAAATAGAAAAAAAATAAAAATAAATAGACAGTGGCGTCCGTGCACTTTCTTTCTTGAGATCGCGCTGTTTACCTAGACAGTGGGATTTGAACGGATAGTAGGACTTAGGGTATTAGAAGCACAGGCTAGTTTGGTGTTTAAATCTAACGAGCTGGCGAATAAGAGAAAGTCTAGACGAGCACTAGATCAAAAGAGGTAGCTTGAAATAGACGGGAGCAACTCGTCTCCATGGAAACCACAGGCGAAAACAGTGGCACGCTCTGCCATGAAAGACATGTGGGAGATGAGGATGAAAGAGACACAGAAGAGAGAGGGAGAAAAAGAGGGGAGGGATGAGAGGGGGAGCTTACGAGAACGATGCTTGTGCCACAGGAGTAGATGTCGACGCGCCCGGTGGTGTGTCCCCCCCCCCAACAGTCAGAATCACCGTAAGCGCTACTGGCATCGAGTAATAGAAGTTTGAACACACTGAAGTAGAAGTTTTTTTTTAATTTCCGCCTGAATATTTTTTGCAAACGGATGCCTGCAGATGACTGCAGCTGAGACTTATTAGCTGGAAAACACAATGGGGCCGCAGCACGAAGCCCTACCTAGTCCAAATAGTTCAAATTTGATAACAATACCGCAGAAAATGAATATTTTACACGCGTTTTCCAAAAAAGGCCATAACCCACAGAGATTATAGATTACAGTGTTTTGTTTTTTTAAACATATATTTATCGGTTTTATACATTTAACACAATTTACATACATAAATGACCCTTCCCCCAACCTGAACATATGGCAGTATATAAAATAACAATAAATAATACAAATATCACTTGGAAATAAATAATGGCTAAATTATGAGTTAAAACATAAATTCAAGAAGGACCAAGATTAACAATGAAAATATTAATTTAGTTGAAATAAATAAATGAAAATAACGTAAATAAAATACAGTCACAAACACGGAGCAGAGCACAGCGCGCGTTCCTCCCATCGGATTAGTAACTTCACATTTCCGATGCCTCTTCAATGTCACCGTTTTTAACAAATTCCCAAAACATCTCCCAGATGTTGTAAAACCGAGAAGCTTTCTTCCTAACTATATACACGTTAGTTTCTCAAGAGCCAAACCTGATGTTAAGTTTTTCAGCCAGCGGCCTAGAGAGGGGCAACGAACGTTCTTCCAACACAGAGCGATTGAGCGCCTGGCCTGTAGTAGACATAGGTCAACCGTTTTTCTTTCTCTATTAGAAAGAGAACAATTGACTGGATACATGCTTGATATACAGAGCGTAGGGCTTAGAGGTAATTTGAGAAATATATTGTATCGCCGATCTCCAAAATCTTTGAATCTCCTCGCATTCCCACAAACGGTGATATAAAGTCCCTCGATGAATATTACGCTCATGGCATCGGTCAGGAATATTCACAGGGGTTTTTGTCGAAAATATCTCCAATGCGGACACTGGAGGTTGTTGCATTGAATTCTTTAAGCATTTCAGAATAAAACTTCCAAGTCGCAAATACTTAAAGAAGCGTTTCTGCGGTACGTCATATTTGGCTTTCGGCTCGTCAAACGACATCGGAGCGCTGTCCTTGTAGAGATCTAGCAGTTTAACTGTGCCCTTATAGGTGAGGAAACGGGACAACGCTGGGAAATCTCCCAGATATTTACGCGCTTCGTGCCAGACAACAATGGTATTTTTCACAAAGGGGATTAACTGTGTTTTTTCTTAGTTTCTTAAGGGGAGCAGAGTATAAAAAGCTATCCAGCATCAAACCCTTTGAAGACAACAATTCAATTTGTAACCGGGGCTGAGCATCCACTTTAGAAAACCAAAACATTGCAGCCCTCAACCACTGTAAGTTTGGTAGTTGTAACCCTCCCCTATCACGAGGCAAATATAAAAGAGAGAGTCTAAGTCTCGGCTTCCTTTGAAAGCAGCTTTCTCACTTTAGGAAAAAATGAAGGTGGAGGAGCTAATGGGATTGATTGATTGATTGAAAAATGTATAAAAGCTTAGGCAATATATTCATCTTAATTATATTTATTCTTCCCAGTGTAGATAAAGGCAATGTTGTCCATCTATGGATGCCTTCTGACAGGTTGGCTAGCACGGGCTCATAGTTAGTTAGTTAGTTAGTTAGTTAGTTAGTTGCACTAAGGGCGTTTATCTTTGGTGTTATTTTAATGCCCAGATAATTAAAGCCGTCTATAGCGTTTACAAATGGGTGGGATGTTGTTGGTTTTCTTCTCTCTTGTTCATTTAGAAACATAATAGAAGATTTATCTTTGTTCACCTTAAAACCAGAGAAGCTACCAAACTGGCTGATCAACTTTAAGAGGGATGGTACTGATTTTACAAGATCTGATAAAAACACAACGGTATCATCTGCAAACAATGCCATATGACGCTCCAGATCCCCTGTCTTAATACCACAAATTGAAGGGTGCGATCTTATTGCTGTTGCTATTACAAAAAGCAAAGGTGAAATTGGTGAGCCTTGTCTCGTGCCTCGAAAGAGCTTAAACGGTTGAGAAATCAAATTATTAGCAGAATTTCAACCGAACCCAAAACGCCTAAGCACCTCTAGTAGAAAGGGCCATTCGACTCTGTCAGGGGCCCCTTCGCATACGTGAACTACGTTGAGAACTCTCCTCACATTGTGGAACCACTGACGATTTTTAATAAAGCCATTTTGGTCTGCGTGTATCGTGGGAGGCAGGGCGCTCTCAAGTCTCACAGCCAAGGCTTTAGCGATGATCTTTGTGTCAGAGTTCAAAAGTGAGATTGGTCTGTGGGAGCCACATTCTGTTGGCGGTTTACCTGGCTTTAAAATAAGCGCGATCAAGGCACTTTGTAGCGAAGGGGGAAGGTAACCCCGTTCAAAGGATTCTGCGTACATATCTAACAATGGGGCTATTCATTTTTTTTTTTTAAATAATTTGTAAATGTCTATTGGGAGCCCATCGGGGGCCTGGCGCCTTTCATGTTAAGAATGGCGTTAGAAACATCCTCTGAGTTCAGATCTTTATCTAGCTCAAGTTTTGTATCTTCGGGGATACGGGGAATGTCCAGTCTATCTAGGAAACTGTTCCGATTTCCCAAATTTATTGGATAGTCTGAAAACAGAATTGATAGAGGGTCTATCCAAAAATTGTTAATTTCCAATGGATCTGTAGTTATTTCCCCCTGTTCATTCCTAATTGCATTTATGGCAAGTTTTTTTTATTTGCCAGGCTAACAATTTACCGTGTTTTTCGCCCTGGTCGTAAAAAGTTCTCAGCTTTTAGTGTGGAGAGCTCCTCATATTCAGCTTTAAGTGCAAATAATTCTTGTTATCAATGCTACTCACTCACTCTCTCTAACTCTCTGATTTTTGAGTCCAACTCGTTCATTTTCTGTTTGAATTTATTCAATTTGGAACTAGTGAAACTAATCATTTGCCCTCTAATGTATGCTTTAAAAGCCTCCCACCTGATGGCCGCAGATGTTTGGTCCGTATTTATTGCAAAGTAAATGTCTATGTGCTCCCCCACAACTTTTACGAAATCAGAATCCTGTAACCATTTAGGGTGTAAGCGCCAATTAGAGGAACCTTTGGTTAATTGCGAATCGTTATAAAATAGCGAGGTGGGGGCGCGATCTGATAAAACAATGCTATCGTATATGCAGTTAGTTATATTGGGTAGTAGAGATTAGAAAATAATCTGCGCGAGAGTAGGTTTTAAATGATGAGGAGTAACGTGAGTATTCCATTTTATTGGGGTTTTGAATCCTCCGAGGGTCGCAGAGGTTCAGATCTTTTATGAACTGTTTCTACTTTGAGAACGAGAGGTGTCCAACCCAGATGAACGATCAAGCCTTGGGTCATCAATACTTTACCTGAAAGGGAGGCAATCAGTAAAAATAAGTTGTCAAAAAATGAGGGATTGTCATCATTTGGTCCATAGATATTATTATATTCCTTTATTGATCCCCATGGGGGAAATTCAAGTGTTGCAGCAGCTCAACTACACAGACACAGACAATAAATACACATACTATACAACAAAATAAAGATAGAACAGGAATAAAAATGTACAGTATATCCACATGGGGCGGCGGCGCCTGGTCAGCATGTTGACAGACTGCGGTCTCCGCTGTTGTTATACAGTCTGATGGCAGTGGGCACAAATGAGCGTCTGAAGCGCTCCGTCCTGCTCTTTGGCAGAATCAGCCGATGAAAGAGCTGCCCAGCTGCCACAGTTCCTCATGGAGAGGGTGAGAGGGATTGTCCAGGATGGCTCCGAGTTTGGCCTTCATCCTCCTCTCACCCACTGACTCCAGACTGTCCAGCTCCAGACCCACCACAGAGCTGGCTTTCCTCACCAGCTTGTTAAGTTTGTTGGCATCTCCAGTCCTGATGCCACCACCCCAGCACGCTACAGCGAAGAAGAGGGCGCTGGCTACCACAGACTGGTAGAATGCCTTGAGCAGTTTATTGCACACATTGAAGGACCTCAGCCTCCTTAGGAAGAACAGACTGCTCTGTCCTTTCCTGTAGAGGGCATCAGTGTTGTGTGTCCAGTCCAGTTTATTGTTTATCTGCACCACAAGCTCCTCGGTCTTGCTGATGTTGAGCTTCAGGTGGTTGTTGCTGCACCATATTAACCAAATTAATGTCCTCTCTCACCAAATATCTACCAGCTGTATCAAAAATAGTATTATTCGCTTGAAATGGCACAGACTTGCGAATTAACACCATAACCCCTCTGGCGTGAGAGGAGAAACGAGATGCTAACACCTGGCCCGGCCATCTCCTTCGCACCTTCGGTAAGTCCTCTCTGAGTAGATGAGTCTCTTGGATAAAAGCAATAGATGAATCGAGCTGCTTTAGCCTAGTAATAACCATCCCCCTTACATTCCAAGAAGTGAACTTTAGATTTTTGTTTGTAGTAATCTTAAACTAATGTTAAACCAGATATCGTCTGCTCTATATCGTTGCGGGAATTACAGTGCGCCATTGTACAAAAGTTATATTGTAAAAACACAGACGTACATGAAAAAAAAAGAAATTCCGCCATAAACAAATCCCCTTAGCCATCAACACGAACAGGACAGCCTCACGTACCCTCCCCCCCTCCCCCTTACATTGGGATGTAGTTAAGTGCACAAACTGATCCAGTGCAAGCAAGGAGCAGTTAAACCAAACTAAACAACATCAAAAGGAGACTTCTGTGTCTCCTGGCAAAAAAATAAAAAGGGCTAGTTTTCACGGCCAAACAATTGTGAAGTATTCAAAGTATCCTCTCTAACAGTGTAAGTCTAGCGCTTCAAAGACAAGCTACCTCTCTCTGTTAATCTAAATGAAAAATATCAGCCCTCGTGAGAAAAGCTAACATCATAATAACTAGGTATATGTGTATATTTACATCTGTAGGTTACGCCTATAGGCACCAGGCCAACCAATGTCACTTCTCACATGGCGCTTGACATTAATGGAAACCTCCACAGTTCCACGTTTAGCTCCTCTGCGCGTCTTCTGCGCGTTGCGTGTCCCGAACGAAGCTCTCGGCGTCCGCTGGGGAGTCAAACTCGCGCGTTTGTCCATCAATCGTCAGACGGAGCCTGGCCGGGCACACTATTCCGTAGCGAATGTTCAGGGATCTCAGTTGTTGCTTTACCCCGTCGAAACGCCTCCTCTGCCGGTGCAGCTCCGCCGATGAGTCCGGGAAGAACGCGACCTCTCGTCCTCCGCGCAGAACTTTGCCCTTGGCCCCGGCTGCTCGCATTGCTCGGACTGTATCTCGAAAGCTCAAAAACTTCACAATAAGGACTCTCGGTGAGGAGGTTCGACCGGACTGGGCCCTCCGCGAGCGGTTCTCGAGCTCGTCCAAGCGGCGCTTCGGTCTCGCCTTTCTCTGAGTTGACTGCGTCCTCGACCTCGCTAATACGTTTCTCTGCCTCATCCACGCGACCGGAGAAGTCCCGCACATCCCTCTGAACGTCTTGAATTGCCTTCGGGTTTCCATCGATATCATTTCTTATCACGTCGAGCTTTTGAACGACATCCACGTTATGAACCGTTTCGGCAGTCGCCCCTTCTGCCTGGAGGGTGACGTTAGGGCTAGCGTTACCTGTGGAGCTATCCAGGCCGCTAGCTTGGCTGTTGGCATCCAACTCGTCGTCCTCCTCGACTGGGGAAAAGTTCGCTTTAGCGGTATTCTTTGCCTTTTTCGACGGCGTATTGACGATTACGCACACTGCAGAGTCATTACGAACGACTGGTGCTCTACTTATTAGCTGGAAAACACAATGGGACCGCAGCATGAAGCCAAGTTCAAATTTGATAACGATACCGCAGAAAGTGAATATTTTACACGCGTTTTCCAAAAAAGGCCATAACCCACAAAGAGATTGTAGATTATAGTGTTTTTTTCCCCCTAATTGAAACTAAACTGTATGCATATAAAAGAGTCAAAACAAGTGCACATGGACTTGCTTGTTGTGGCTTATAAATATACCCACTGTAGCAGGAAGCAAGAAGGGGGGCAGGCCCTTTCTTCAACGCGCACTCTCGTTGGCTACTTTAGGCAGGACGCGGAAGCTCCTAATGGGTCAAACGATTTCCGCAATCCGTGGGAATTTATTGATGTAATAACGTGTTTTGGACTAAATATTTGACTGGATTGGATCGTCCGGACCTTTGCCAATGTAACGAGACCGTTTCTGTCTGAATGTTATCGATCTGTGGATTGCCACGAGGCTTCGTAGGCGAGTCGCCGCAAGTTTGTAATTGTTTGTTTGACGTGCCTCGGCGCGGTTCGTCGATCCGCGCCCGGTTCCGCTTGCAGAGGCGTTCTCGAGTACAATTCACGTGCGCTCGGATACGGTTTACGTCAGTTGCGAAAACCAGCTGTACCGAGACGAGTAATTGGACCGCGTTACGGCGTTTGTCTCGATCTTATCCGTTGAACGGAACGGCCGTCAAGAGGATCGTCCTTGAACTGGTGCAGTGCTGAATATGAATTTTATTATGACGAGCTATACTATAACTTTTGTTAGGAATATATTTCTGACAATGTCATAAAGTAAAAAATATATATATATAACAGAATGCAGAAAATTGTCACGAAAAGTCGTAGAGTAGCTTTAAAAAGCCAAATTACAGTACTGTATGTCGACACTCCCGCGCACTGGCTTCTTCACTTGCATGCAAATGTATTTTAGTCGCACAGACCTTCATCGGGTTATTTTACACGGAAGCGAGGACGCGTGCATTTAAATAACGTTTGGGGTTCGCAAATGGGTCGGCAGACCGATCCGATTGCCCCAATCACATGACGTCCGCAAATCAAAACCGTCGACAAATAAACAATCGATTGTAAAACCCTACAAACATGAAAACATACACATATATATGAGGTATGTCAAGATCCTGTCAGGATTTTTAGGAGTTTGAATAGGTTATCTTCTAAAGTCTGTCCCATTATAAAGAAGGAACGTTTGTTTGAAATAAGTACAAATAAAATGAAATGAACAGAGCAACACACAACGTTATGTTTAATAATAATAATTCGTCATTCGAACCTTTGGGAATTTGCCTAACCTAACGTACTGGGGGTCTGTCGCTTAGGAAATCCAGCTGCAGAGGGAGGTGTTGATGCCAAGATCACCTAGTTTGGAGGGGACGATGGCGTTCTCACATGTGGAGATGTACACCTGTTCTGGCGGTAGGCGAATTGGACCAGCCTCTCAAATCACCTCACGACGACGACGCCGACGACGGGGGTCATTTAGGCTCGCCGCAGTGTAGCGCTTCGGCACTGGCACGATTGAGGTGGTTTTGAAGCACGCCGTCGGGGCCAGCGGCCTTTGGTGCATTAATCCTGCTCGGTGCGCGTCGGTGGGGGAGAGCGCGAGGGGCCGGCGGTCTTGACGACCGCCAAACCAAAATCACTGTGTAGCATGTCCAAAACAATAATCGGTGTCAATGAGAAGATCTAACCCTACAGGAACTGCTCTGGTGACCTATAAGGGGGTTTTATGTGCCTGGACCATCTGAAGATAAGACTTGGGGTAACCCCGTGTTCTATTTCATCCTTACTGACCGCCAGGGGCAGTGCCTAACACTGAACATCTTCCTTCTCGCGCACACGCGGGTCGAGTAGCCACCGGTCGGAGTTGCGGATCTCTCGCCCGCCAAAGGCTGCGACAAGCCGTCCCCCTTAGGAGGAACGGTGCGTTCGCCATTCGGACGCTCCTATCCTCGGTCGACCAACTTGGCCTGGGAAGATCGTTTACATTGTCTTTGTAACATTACTGCTCTCGCAATTGGCAGAGCCGGCAATAGCGAGTAGAGCGTCCTCGCTCCCCTGTCGCTGACGGACTGTTCCCTGGCCCGTTTCCACAGCAGAGGAGTGCTTTCGCTCAGGCTAACTGGTGAGACGCCGATATTCGCGGCGACTGCGCTAGCGAGAGGATTACGCCTCGTGCAGTAAGGGCCGGCCGAGGCGGAACACCTGACGGGTGAAGTCGAATCCGGGCCAACCTACCCAGCGTCGGCCCTCTGAGGCTGCAGGGAAGGCTGAGGCGTCAAATCCACTTGTGGCTGAACCGGCTCCAGAGGAGGACGCGCGCGCTTCAGGGCCCGGCTCCCATTCTTCAGCTCGCAGTCTGTCGGATAGCGTACAAGACGGCTCCACGGGGTCTGTCGTTCGCGCGGCACTGGCACGCTTGCAGCTGGATATGCGGCAGTCGGAACCCCCACCTGCTAGTGCAGGGGTTCTTAACCTTTTTGACCTCGGGGCCCATTCAAATATTAACACTGTATTGGTTTGATTTGTATTCAATAACTAAATCAAATCCACTTAGAGTTTAACAAGCAAAAACCCTGTCAAATAAATGACATGATACAATGTGATCATTACAAAGACATTTATTTATATATAACGAACAATAACAACAGTTACAACTACCTTTTTACGTTCACCTCTTAATGAGACACTTGGGCCTGCCTCTCAGACACAATCAGATCCAGTCTGGGTGGAACGGGGGAAAGGCTCACTCTCAGAGTAGCCTCCAGTGTTGCTCTGAGTCTGTTTCGGGCTTTGGTCTTAGTTGTGGCCACAGTGGAGAATCCTGATTCACACGGGTATGTAGTTTCACAGCCCTCGGTGCTAGACACGGGTACTCCTTTGAGACTGCAATCCAGAAGGAGCCCAGTTCCAGTTCGCCCCACTGCAACTTTACAGTGCTGTCGGTGGAAACTTCCAGAAGCTGGGATTCCAGATGTGAAAAAAATGAGAAAAGAGAAGACCTCATTCCTCAGTTCAAACAAATGCTTGAGGACCAGTCCTCTTGAGAGCCATCTCACCTCACTGCGATAGAGCAGCTGGACATGATCTGCTTCTATGTCCTCGCAAAGCTTGGCAAAACATCTGGAGTTCACAGCTCTACTTTCAATGAAGTTGATGGTTTTCACACTTGCATCCATCACCTCACGCGACTCTGGTGACATATTGTTTGCTGCGAGGCTTTCACGGTGGAGAAAACAGCGGGTCCATTTAGCTTCTGGTGCACGATCAAGCATCTGCTTGACGACGCGCCATCGCTGCACACCCCAACGCAGTCCAGGCCGTTCTCAGCGAAGGAGTCATCCACGCAGCGGAAACATTCCCGAGCCGTAGCTCGCGTCGGTAGCTCTCCACAAAACGGTACGTCTTTGTGCAAACTACTGTCCTAGCGACGGCGAACAAAAAACAGCAGCAGCGCAGCATTGGTGACGTCAGTGGACTCGTCTAGTTGCAAAGAGACTACTTTTGATTCTTTCCAGAAGCTGACGCCGTACGTCTGAGGCCACGTCCCCGATACGGCGACTCACAGTGTCGTTTGAGAGCGGGATGGTCGGCAGCTTCTTCTCCAATCATCTCACGGCACATATCCACAGCGGCAGTCGGAACCAACTCCTCCGCTACGGTGAACGGTTTCTTACTTTGTGCCACACGTCTGGCTGCGAGGTAGCTGGCTTTCAAAGCACATTTGGAGTTGCCGGTCAGTGACACGATAGACCTTTTCTGCATCTGTAGTCCATTTTCCTTTCTCTTGAAAAATTCCACCGGCTTTCCCACGAGCGTTGGATGTTTGGTCTCCAGATGGCGCTGTAGTTTCGAAGGCTTCGGCGCTTCGTTGGAAAGCGTCAGCCCACACTCCACACGCTGGGCTCTCGGCTCTGCCTCGTTACCTCCGTTCACAAAGCCGTACTTAATGAAGTCAGAATAGTCATTTTTTAGTTTAAAATACTTCTCCATAACTTTCGCGGCTGACACATTACCGCCACCAAGTGGTGGGAAGCTATATTGCATCTAATGGATAACAGTAATATCTCCGGTGTCTTCAATTGATAACCTTTTGCGATCCCGCGGCCCTATCGTTAAGAATCACTGTGCATCACGTGCATCTGCGCAATATAATAGCCCATGATTACCGAAAATATATACTGATATCGGCACAAGAAGGCAATTAAACACAAAAGGCAATTCAGGGAAAATTATCTTTATTAAACATCCCAGATCATGTACCAAAAATAAAGCAAAGGCTCAAAACAATAGCCTACAAACAGTGGGCACGGCGCAATTGCGCATTAGGCAAAAAAAACCAAAAAAAGAAATCCAATAAATAGAAATAAATGTGCACAATAATAAAAGGGAACCATAAAAGTTTGTTATTTAGCAATAAACTGAAACGAAATAAAGTGCATAACAATAACAAGGAAGGCTCACTCAGAACAAATACAAAAATAAATAAATAAAATGCCCAAATCTACAAGTATTTATCAAATAAATGTGCAAAGCTATTGAAATGTTATTAATGTCCAAAACGAACTAATGTAAAAACAATGAAATTAACAAATGGCTACTCACTCACAGAGAGTACAATCAGTGTCCACTGTCCACAAACTATCCACACTTTTTTGTGTTGTGTGCGAGAAACACAAGCATATCCACGTTCTTTGGAAGGAGACAGCTTCTTGATTTGTTGACAATAAATCCTGCCTTGGAGAAAATGCGTTCAGAAGGCGTGGATGTTGCAGGGATACAGAGCAGTTGCTTTGCTGCTCGGGTATCTGTCTTGGTTTCTTTTCCACCACCCCAATGGTCCAGAGTCAACTTTGGTTTTGTCCTGAAGATAGTTTTTCATTTCTTCTATGCTTCTCCCACCTGATTCTGTAGTTCTTCCTCGGTTTTCTGTTTTTTTGACACATGTTGCTCCTCACCTCCAGGTTCACCTGTGGCTGCGCTGCGTGCACTCAGTCGGTCTGCCAGCTGTGCAACTTCTGTATAGGCCTCGTCTCGTTTGGCATCATCCAGAAAAGACAGCTGCTTAAAACGAGGGTCTACTACTGCAGCTTTAATGTATACACTCATCATTCTTCGACCAGCTTGCTTTTCATTTTTTTGGTAATGGGGCTGTCATTATCCGTGATGGTCAGGTGACGTTTCTTTAAGTTTGCCAGCATGGGTAGTGTTGCAGACAGGGACGCAGCAGCTCCGTCAGGGTTATCATAGGTTTCAGCACATGTTTAATGTCCTCTACCGCATTCCAGCGTGTTGTAGCGAGGTCCAGTGTACTGCTCTCGCTCTTGTTGGTAAAGTTTGGGTCAGACAGCACTGCGGTAATGGGCCAGCGTTGCTCCAAAATGTTGAGTTCCAACGTGTGGACACATCCTGAATAAGTTCATGCTGAGGGACATTTTGCTGCTCCTGCTTCTGTTTTAGCCCAGTTTTTGCTTTGTGCCCCTTTTTAAAATGTGTCACAAGATGACGTGCCGCAGCCACGGCGCGACAAATTGGCTCTTGTTTGAGCGCAGCATTAATACAGAGCTGCAAAGTGTGCCCGGCGCACCCGACGCCCTGCATCTCCAACCATTCATGTGACTCCTTTAGTGTTTCCACACAGAGTGCCATACATTACATTACATTACAGTCATTTAGCAGACGCTTTTATCCAAAGCGACTTACAGGAAGTGTATTCAACATAGGTATTCAAGAGAACTACTAGTCACCAGAAGTCATAAGTGCATCTCCTTTCTTAAACAAGCATCTCAAAGCATAAGCCAGAGCAAAAGTATAGTGCAGAGGCAGATTACTAGGAAAACAATAATTGCAACAGACTAATTCGAATATAGTAAGTGCTACAAACTACTACGAATAGGATAAGTGCAGTAAACAAATACAAATTCAATAAGTGCAGCGAACTGATACGAATACAGTAAGCGCAGCAACTAATACGAGTGCAATAAGTGCTACGAGGAAGGCTCCGGGTAGTACTTCTTGAAGAGGTGAGTTTTCAGCCTGCGCCTAAAGGTGGGCAGCGACTCTGCTGTCCTGACGTCAGTGGGGAGTTCATTCCACCACCGAGGGGCCAGGACAGAAAAAGCTGTGACCGGGTGGATCGGCCGCAGGGACCTCTGAGCGACGGGGCAACCAATCGCCCCGAGGCAGCAGAGCGAAGTGGTCGGGCGGGGGCGTAGGGCTTGACCAAGGCCTGGAGATAGGAAGGAGCTGTTCCTTTCACTGCCCTGTAGGCTAGCACCAGAGTCTTAAACTGGATGCGAGCTTTTACAGGGAGCCAGTGTAGAGAACGGAGAAGGGAAGTTGTGTGAGAGAACTTGGGGCGATTGAACACCAGACGTGCTGCAGCTTTCTGGACGAGCTCCAGAGGTCTGATGGCCGACGCCGGGGCTCCGGCAAGTAGTGAGTTGCAGTAGTCCAGGCGGGAGATGACCAGAGCCTGGATGAGCACCTGCGCCGTCTCCTCAGTGAGGAAGGGGCGAATCCTCCTGATGTTGTAGAGGAGGAATCTGCAGGAGCGTGCGACCGATGCAATGTTTGCTGAGAACGACAGTTGGTCGTCCAGGGTCACACCCAGATTCCTCACAGTCCGAGTTGGCGTCGCCACGGCATCATCGATGGTGATGGACAGGTCTCGGTGCGGGCAACCCTTCCCCGGGAGGAAGAGTAGCTCGGTTTTGTCCAGGTTCAGCTTCAGGTGGTGTGTCGCCATCCACTTGGAGATGTCAGCCAAGCACGCAGCAATGCGTGCCTCCACTTGGGTGTCACCGGGAGGAAATGACAAGACCAGCTGGGTGTCATCGGCATAACAATGGTAGGAGAAGTCATGGGAGCGAATAACAGAACCCAGAGATGTTGTGTAGAGCGAGAAGAGAAGGGGGCCCAGAACTGAACCTTGTGGAACCCCCGTAGTCAGCGTGCGTGGTTCTGACACGGCCCCCTCCATGTCACCTGGTAGGATCGGCCTGTCAGGTAGGCAAGGCAAGGCAAGGCAAGGCAACTTTATTTATATAGCACTTTTCATACACAAGGCAGACTCAAAGTGCTTCACATATAAACATTGTCATACAATAAAATAAAATAATAGATAAGTAAAAGAAAAACATATGCAAAGAAATAGGTAAAATAGAAAAAGGCATTTTAGTATTAAAATAGAAAATAAAGGCAAAGTTAAAAAAGCTTTTTAGAAAGTGCAATGTATTTAAGATTTAGCAGAAAGCTATAGCAAACATAAAAGTCTTCAGTCTTGTTTTAAAGGTGCTCAGAGTTGGGGCAAGTCTTAAATCCTCTGGGAGTTTATTCCAGCTATTTGTTGCATAGTAACTAAATCCTGCTTTCCCATGTTTTGTGTTTACTCTGGGGATAATTAACAGATTGGTCTCAGAGGATCTTAGTGGTCTAGAACGCTGATGTAGTGGAAGCATATCAGTTAAATATTTTGGGCCTAAACCATGGAGGGATTTATAGGTTAGCAACATGATTTTAAAATCAATTCTCTGACCTACAGGAAGCCAATGTAACGATTTCAAAATTGGTGTAATATGATCAAATTTTTTGGTCTTTGTTAGAACTCTAGCAGCAGCATTCTGAACAAGCTGAAGCTTCCTCAGAGTTTGTTTTGGGAGACCTGTAAGGAGACCATTGCAGTAATCAAGCTTACTAGTGATAAAGGCATGTACAAGTTTTTGTAAGTCTTCGTGGACATGAGCCCTCTAAGTCTTGCTACATTTTTAAGGTGATAATATGCCGATTTTGTAACTGATTTGATGTGACTGTCAAAATGTAAATCTGAATCCATGATAACCCCTAGATTTCTGGCTTTGATTGAGGTTTTCAGGGACAGAGAGTGAAGGTGTTGGGTTACTTTAAGCCTTTCCGTTTTAGAACCAAATACAATTATCTCTGTTTTGTCCTCATTTAGTTGAAGGAAATTTCGGCACATCCATTCCTTCACTTGCTCAATGCACTGGCACAGCAGATCTATGGGCCGATAGTCATTTGGTGATAGCGATACATAGATTTGCGTGTCATCAGCATAGCAATGATGGTCAATATTGTTATTTTGCATGATTTGCCCTAGTGGGAGCATGTAGATGTTGAATAAAGAGGGTCCTAAGATCGAACCTTGTGGGACTCCACATGTCACGTTGGTTGATTCTGATACAAAGTCGCCAATGGAAACAAAGTAGTTCCTATTTTGTAGGTAGGACCTGAACCAATTTAAGACAATGCCTGAAAGCCCCACCCAGTTTTCTAACCTTTCCAGAAGTAATGTATGGTCTACAGTGTCGAATGCAGCACTGAGGTCAAGTAGCATTAGTATTGAGGTTTTGCCAGAGTCTGTGTTAAGACGGATGTCGTTTACAACTTTAATAAGGGCGGTCTCAGTGCTGTGCAGGGGTCGAAATCCTGATTGGAAGGTGTCATAGCAACCAGTTGATGCCAGGAAGTGATTTAGTTGCTGGAGGACAACTTTCTCAATGATTTTACTTATGAAGGGTAGATTTGATATTGGTCTGTAGTTGTTAATAATAGAGGCATCTAGGCTCCGCTTTTTTAAAAGGGGTTTAATAACTGCAGTTTTCAAAGCTTTTGGGAAATTGCCTGACTGGAGAGAGTTGTTAACTATCTGCAATATGTCTACTGCTAGGCAGTCGAAAACATTCTTAAAGAGGTTGGTAGGTATAGTATCAAGGCAACAGGTGGATGGCTTTAGTTGTGTCACAGTTTCCACAAGATTTTGAGAGTCTATAACATTAAAGCATGCCATCCTTGCCACGTAATTTTTGCCTGAACAGGGTGGTAGTCCAACATTTTTGTTTGACGTGGTAGGATGCAAGCAGGGAGAGTGCAGAGCCTGAGACGCCCATCCCCTCGAGGGTGGAGAGGAGGATCTGGTGGTTCACCGTGTCAAACGCCGCTGACAGGTCCAGGAGAATCAGGACAGAGGAGAGAGAGTTCGCTCTCGCGGCGTGAAGCGACTCTGTCACCGCAAGGAGGGCCGTCTCTGACGAGTGACCCACCTTGAACCCGGACCGGTGGGGGTCCAAGAGGTTGTTCTGGCGGAGGTAGGAAGACAGTTGTTTAGAGACAGCGCGTTCAAGTGTTTTGGATAGAAAGGGTAGAAGAGAAACCGGTCTGAAGTTCTTGACATCAGAGGGGTCAAGTGATGGTTTTTTCAGAAGGGGGTGACTCTGGCAGTCTTGAAAGCCGAGGGAAAGCATCCCGAGACGAGAGATGTGTTGATGAGGTGGGTGAGGAAAGGAAGGAGTTCAGTGGCAATAGACTGAAGAAGAGGGGAGGGGATCGGGTCAAGGGAGCACGTGGTGGGGCGGTTAGATGTAACAAGGTCAAGGACCTCGTTAGGGGAGAGGGGAGCAAAATAGGGTAAGATGGGGTGTGGGGAGGGAAGGGGAAGAGCTGTAGAGGGTAGAGAGGGAGAGGGGGCTGAGAGAAGGAGGATCTGATATCGTTTACCTTCTTGTCAAAGAAGTTGGCGAAATCATCAGGGAGAAGGGAGGAAGTAGGAGGAGGGGGTGGGGGTTGGAGGAGTGAAGAGAAAGTTTCAAAGAGTTTTTTAGGATTGGAAGCAGAGGTTAGGATTTTCGAGCGGAAAAAAGCCGCTTTAGCAGTAGCTAGAGAGGAGGAAAAAGTGGAAAGGAGAGATTGGAAGTTAAGAAGGTCCTCCGGGAGTTTGCCTGTTCTCCATTTACGCTCAGCCGCTCTTAGGCTCCGTCTATCAGTACGCACTGAGTCCGACAGCCACGGGGCAGGAGGAGTTGGCCGTGCAGGCCTGGAGGTGAAGGGACAGAGGTTGTCCAAAGAGGAGGAAAGGGTGGAGAGGAGAAGATCAGTAGCAGTATCGGGGGATAGAAGAGAGAAGGATTCAGGGTCAGGGAGGGCAGAGGTAACGGAAGAGGAAAGATCAGCGGGGAGAGGGAGCGGAGGTGACTACGGGTAGAAACCATGTGGGTAGGTGGAGGAAGTAAGGGGGAGAGGAGAGGGAGAGGGAGTAGGACATGAAGTAGTGGTCCGAGAGCTGGAGGGGAGTGACAGAGAGGTTAGCGGTAGAACAGTGTCTAGTGAAGATAAGATCCAGCTGGTTGCCGGCCTTGTGGGTAGGAGGAGAGGGAGAGCGATAGAGGTCAAAGGAGGAGAGGAAGGAAAGCAGCGGTTCTAACTTATCAGTCTGGATGTTGAAGTCGCCGAGCACGATGAGCGCGGAGCCATCGTCATGGAAGTGCGAGACTAGGTGTCAAGCTCCTCCAGGAACTCGCCAAGAGGGCCCGGTGGGCGGTACACAACAGCAATGGTGAGCTTGACTGGATAAGTGACAGTAACGGCATGAAATTCAAAAGAGGATGGGGAGAACTGTGGAACAGAGACAAGAGAGTATTTCCATTTTGGGGAAATTAGCAGGCCAGTGCCACCACCTCGCCTCGCAGCTCTGGGAGTGTGAGAGAAGGAGTACACATCTGACAGAGCTGCGGGTGTGGTGGTGTTTTCTGGTGTGATCCAGGTCTCAGTTAGAGCAAGAAAGTTGAAGGATGCATAGCCTGAGATGAACTCAGCTTTCGGCACTGCCGACTGGCAGTTCCAAAGCCCCCCGACACCACTTGCTCACCATGGGCTGAGAGGGTGGGATAGATGAGGTTAGTGGGGTCGCGGCGCCTGGGAGTGACCCACTGTCTACGTGACCACCGGACAGAGGAACAGACAGAAATAGCCGCGTTGTCACATACAACAGACTCTCTTTTCTTCTGGAATTTTAAAGGCATCAGCAACTTCAGATAGTCGCGCAGCGATGTTTCTTCCTGTGTGCGCGCCTCTTCTATTTGTTTTGTCTCAAGCACAAGACTCTGTGCTTTCCAGTCTCCATCAATGAAATGGGCAGTCACTGTCATATATGACTCCATTCGAAGAGACGTCCACATATCTGTGGTCAAGCTCAGTGCCTCGCTGTGTCGTATTAGCTCTGAAACTTTCTCTTTGAGTCCCTCGTATTTTGCGGTTAGCGCATGCATGATTGTCTGGCGCGCTGGCACTGAATATCCAGGTTCCAAAACTTTTAACAGGTTCTTAAAACCTTGGCCTTCCACGACACCAATGGGCCTCATATCCTGAGCAATAAAATTGACAATTCCTTCTGTGATATCATGTTTGCGTTTGGATGATAGAGGAGGCTTAACATCCAGCGTGGATTATTAGACTAAAATATTGAAATATGTTTAATATGATATTAATAGGCTATAATATTGAAATATTACCGTTTTTAGACGATACGCCACGTTTGTAGTCGAGCTGCGATATGCAAACTGTTGTTTGCAAATTTTACATTCGACTTTTTTCCCGCCATCTATTTTGGAAAAATTCTGCCACACTGCCGATGTCTTTGACATGGATGGTAGAGGAGGACGACTCAAATGAAACTTAAATGAAAAGCTCAAAATAAAAATAAATATTCAGCAATTAAACCACCGGACGTTGAATAACATGGACCTTCTTCAATCTACCTGTCTCTAGTGGGTTGGGCTGTTTTCTGTGAAACAGGGCTCTGAAAACACCCCCATTAGCACTTGGTACTTTCCTCCTGATGACGACTTTATGAAATTAACGCGGCAAAAAATCAGAATTTTCCTATTCAGACCAGTCGACTAGGACTTTACAGCCCTAACCGCCACGCAGGCCTAGGGGGTCCCACATAATTAATAATAATAATAATTAAGCCTTTATTAGTCCCACAATGGGGAAATTATGTCTCTGCATTTAACCCATCCCGGAGGAGCAGTGTTAGGCGTCTTGCTCAAGGACACCTCGACACGTTGCCGGTAGAGGGGTTTGAACCACCAACCTTGTGGTTACGGGACAAGCGCTCTACCTCATGTGCCACAGCCGCATCAGCCCCCCGAGGAAACTTTCAGCGCCCAGCTCACCCCAGTAGCAGCCATCGGCCCCAGCGCCCGGCTACCAATGCAACCCTAACCCCCCCAAGCCTTCAGAGGCCGGGGGCCAGGAAGCGATGTCTCCGGGCCGGCCGTCGGTTATTTCTCACAGCGGCTACTGGAGAGCTCGTGGTTCGGACCCCAAAACGACCATCATCTGAGACTCTATGCCAGGAGCTGGGGGTTCTACTCAACCTACTTGTAAAGAAGAGAGGCGGCGGGCCGCGCCCAGTCCTGGATCCGAGGAGAGCGGTTCACGTCTGTCGATTTGAAGGGTGCCTATTTCCGTATTCCCGCTGTGCCTCACCGCGGACAGTTTCTCCGTTCAATGCCGTCGCTTTCAGTTCAGGGCGCTTCCATTCAGATGCCATCCCGACTTCAGGTGGCGCAGAACACGGCTCGGTCTCGGGGTGAACGCGGAGAAGAGCTCTCCGAGCCACTCTCCTTCGTCGGCGGGGCCCGGATGCAGTCGCCACGAGGGCCCGCCCGACATCCTCCGCAGCCGTCCCTTATTCCGAGGGGGCAGGCGGTCGCCCTGCGTCCTCTTTCTTCGCCTCTTGAGCAAACTGACAGCTGCCTCACCGCCCGCTCTGGTTCTCCCTGATGGAGAAGACCGGTCCTCTGGGCCAAGACGGCCAGAAGGTCTTCTTTGTGCATTTCCACCGTTTGAACGCTTCTCGGAGTACTTCAACAGGGCCGCAGACTCGGTTCTCCCCGCTTCTCGCGGCGCCCCGTGCTTGCCGTTCTCGAGTTCCTCTTAGATAGGGGCCGGTCTCGCTCGACCCCGAAGGCGTACGCGCGCTAGGATCGGCGATAACGCCGATCGAGGTGGCTGTCGGCCAAGACGGCCTTTCTCCTTGCCGTCAACGGGCGCGGACGAGCTACACCCCATGTCGGTGAGCGAACCGTGTCTGAGGACGGTCGCTCTGACACGCTCGTATGTCAATCGGCCCATCCGGCTTGCGCAGTTTGCCCCTCCCCCCGCTAGGCCCTCGTGGAAGCCACTGCCTGCGTACGGCAGTCGGAGCGGCGCGCTCTCTCCAAACGGCGCCCGTCTCGCTGGACAGCGGAGACCATCGACCGTGCGTACAGGGCAACAGCCGCGCGTTCCTTTCCCTCGGCTGTACGAGGTACGTACTTGGATTCCTCGCGACTCTGTTGATATTAGTCGTCCGGTGTCAAGCGCCGCCTCTGGCGGTCAGCAAGGATGAATTGGAACCGTAGTTGCGTCTGTAACTTTCCTTTTACGATCCCACCTTTCTGGGTTTTACGAGCATCGGAATTCCCGAGGATCCAATTGTAATAAACGAGTCAAAGAAACCTTTACTTGATATTTTAGTTCTGGTCGTAGTAAGTCGTTCTATCTTATAATCTGTATTAAAACATCCGAGTTTATAAAGTTACGGATAGTTAACTTTGCGACAGCTAACTCTGTCTGCCGTACGATCTCATCTCAACCGCAGCGCGGGACACTGACGAGTGCTGAAACGTTGAGGTAATTGTTTATTTCGTTCATTCGGTCTGTAATTGTACAGGTTTTATTCAGCGATTCGAATCAAACTATTTGGTATCGTCGCACAGCTGAGATAGCACCCGAGTTAAAAAGACTTTTGAAGTTACTAATTAGAATTGGCTAAAGGAAATAGAACCCCTTTCTCAAGAAGACTTTAGAGGACTGCTGTCAGGGACCTCTCTGCAGGCCTAAGAAGTGCCTTCCTCCACGTGGTTTCTTAAATACTATGAATGCGATCGATTGACTTTGAATACCGCGCACCAGATCTCTCCCCGACGCCTCTGCCGGTATATCTGGGCTCCGGAAGATCGATTCCAGCAACCCATGCTGCTACAAAGGGGGAAGAGATGACTCATCCTTGTGCTGAGAGAGATGAAGACGAGGAAGAACGGTTCGAGTGGAACGGAAGCGCGATTCAAGAAACCGCAATTGTCGGAGCAGGCGCCGAGGCCTTCGGAGGAACCTCCGATCTCCCGTCGGGTGAAACGATACCATTTCCGGACGCGAACGAGTTTGACGTTTAAGTCGCGTCGCAAATAAAATAACCTCGGATTTAACTTAAAGCAATACGAAGATGCTTCGCGCTCTTCCCCGGTGCTTCTCGGCTGCTGAACGGGTGTCTAAATGTTTGGAACTAAATTGAACATCAAACGGATTAATCGGTCAACGATGCGAGTCGCCGATTCTACCCGGTCGCGTTCAAACCTTTTCATTTAGTTGCGGTTCGTCGTTCCATCTTTCCCTTCAGTTGTCTGTTTATTTTACGTTTAGCAGTTCGGCGATGTAGTTTGTCTAATACATATTTCATTCACGATTTGCGCGCGCGCCTTGACGAGAACTCTGCAGCAACCCCGAGATATAATCGATTAATATCCCATTTTTAAGTTTTACTTGTTTTTCCAAAATTACATTACATTACAGTCATTTAGCAGATGCTTTTATCCAAAGCGACTTACAGGAAGTGTATGCGACATAGGTATTCAAGAGAACCACTAGTGTTACGGATTTAAAGTTCTAACTGGAGCCACAAACCACCAGGAAACAAGGTTGCAGTCATTTATGCCGTTTATTTTGCCAGGAAGTTATTTTGAAGGTTATTGCTGATCATGGTTCTACATGAAGAAAGAAAGAGATTACAACATCTTGCTCAAATCATAATCTTACAAACAAATTAGATTCTAAGATGATCCGTTCCTCATCCGAAATATGTCATAAATCCAATAATAGAAATAAATTGCTACTTACATTGAAGGTAATTCAAAAGACACATGGAACACAGACACTATCATGGTGAAGGTGTTTGGAGACAAAGAGGAGGAAGTCCTCACCTAGGCCTCTATTTATAACATGGGAGGTTCTACCATAAGTGAAGTGAACATCTCTTGGTGCCTCTTGTGGTGAGGAGGGCAATCGGCCTGCAGTTTCTAACAACTAGTCACCAGAAGTCATAAGTGCATCTCCTTTCTTAAACAAGCATCTTAAAGCATAAACCAGAGGCAAATTACTACGAAAACAATACGAATACAATAAGTGCTACAAACTACTACGAATAGCATAAGCGCAGTAAACAAATACGAATTCAATAAGTGCAGCGAACTGATACGAATACAATAAGCGCAACAACTAATACGAATGCAATAAGTGCTACGAGGAAGGCTCGGGGTAGTACTTCTTGAAGAGGTGAGTTTTCAGCCCGCGCCGAAAGACGGGCAGCGACTCTGCTGTCCTGACGTCAGCGGGGAGTTCGTTCCACCGCCGTGGGGCCAGGACGGAAAAAAGCTGCGGGCCCACCTGGCCGCAGGGACCTCCGAGCGACGGGTCGCCCCGAGGCAGCGGAGCGAAGCGGTCGGGCGGGGGCGTAGGGCTCGACCAAGGCCCGGAGATAGGAAGGAGCCGTTCCTTTCACCGCCCTGTGGGCTAGCATCAGAGTCTTAAACTGGACGCGAGCTCTTACGGGGAGCCAGCGTAGAGAAGGGAAGTCGTGTGGGAGAACTTGGGGCGATCGAACACCAGACGTGCTGCAGAGGTCTGACGGCCGACGCCGGGGCTCCGGCAAGTAGCGAGTTGGAAAATAGGGCGGCGTCCAACTTAAGTCCCGTGTCAAATTCCGTAAAGGTAAACTAACGGCGTCGAGCTTTTGTAACGATTTAAGGGTTTCTAAATTCCAATTGAGTTATTTAAACTGGGTTAGGTAACCTGACGTTAATGATTTATTAAATCTGCTACCGGCAATGTCAAAGAAAGTCACAGTATGTGGAAATAGGATGAAATAAAGCGATGCAAGGAATCATGGTTTTTATTAAACAGACCAACGTACAAACCGCTGTTGTATCTTTCATGCGACAGTGCTGTTGAAGTGATGAGGAAGGATGCTCCGCGGACACTGTTCTTGCTGGTATAATAAAGTTTATTACAAACAAGCAACACACGTCATGACGGACGTCTAGAGCGCCCGGAGGTCTGGAGTCGAATCTGAGAGTCCTGCCTTTCGGGCTCTCGCACCCCCTTATATAGGGTACGTGTTTATCAACATTTGGGCTGAGGTCAAGACCCTGTATGGGGCTCCGTCATTCTACACCTTTGACCTTCAGCCCCTGGTATCCTGCACATCTGCTTCTTATATAGGACAAAAACACTTGGGGCCTTCGCTGTATTGTGCAAGACCTGAAAATATACCACACCGCCTAGCGGCATTCAATGTTTACGTAGTTCTCAGCAGCATGTTGTGTTATGTTATGTAGTGCGTTGTTATTACAAAGTATTAATTCATTTATTTATTATTGCATTACTTCCTTAGGTATCACCACGGTGCTGACCATGACCACCCTGAGCACGGTGGCGAGGAACTCGCTACCTAGAGTGTCCTACGTGACGGCCATGGACTTGTTCGTCACCGTCTGCTTCCTGTTTGTCTTCGCCGCCATGATCGAGTACGCCATGCTCAACTACTACTCCTACAGCGTACGCAGACCTCCTGCCAAGATGCAGAGAATGGTAAGGCTCCGGTGAATGTTTGATTGATTGTTTGTTTGTTTGAGTGAGTGAGTGAGTAATGGGCCGGGACCGTTGTAATGGGAGAGGACGCTGGCGCTGCTTGTTCGCCGCTTCTCAGCCTGTGACTTTAAATCTATGTTTAGTTGAATCCTTAAACTTAATTTGCTAATTATAGTTGTGTTATTTGCCTTTTGGTCTTGCCCTGACGCAGTGGCGAAGATTATTTTCGCTGTAGCCAGTAACCTACAGCCACCCTCAGCTACAAACAATTCACCAACCTGTATTGGATGGAGCCGCCCTGGAGTTTGCACTCCGAGACAGCATCCCTGGCTTAACTACCTCCCGTTGGATAGACATCACCACTCTTCACATGCTGGAATTCCTGTCTTCGCAGAGCGCCGTCATCCATTGCTAGGAGGTATCCCCCGGACAGGTGCGGTTAGCTTGTAGGCTGGGACCGCTGCCTCCTAGCCTGTTAGCCTGCTGGCTAGCGCACCAACAACTTGCTCTCTGGGCCCGAGGCGCCTGGATTCAACATACCGGCATGGCATTAAAACTCCTCACTCGCTTCCGTGGATGTTCTGATGCCAAAGTACCTGATCTTGCGAATCGCCCACGCTACATACACAGAGGTTCCCGACGCAAGTTTGTTTACTCCGCGAGCACCATACCGTCACTTTGGACTGAACGAAGCACTGGCGCATCCCTACTACGTCGTACACACTGTCGTCAGTAGCAATCTCCGCCCTCTCAAAAAACACGCACTCTGCCCTCAAAAACAGAAGGATGTCAAATTTGCCTCCCTGAACATTCAGTCTCTCACGAACAAAACACTCCTTTTAAATGACTTTATATCCGATCGTGACATTGACTTTTTACGTCTTAGTGAAACCTGGCACCGCAGCGGCGACTATCTCGCCTTAAACGAGGTGGCTCCCGCAGGCTACAAATATATCGAAAAAGCACGCAGCTCTGGTCGCGGCGGGGGGCTGGCAGCGTTCTATCGGGACACCTTCGGCCTGGCCGAAGTGCAGGTCCCTGACTTGCCATCTTTTGAATGTCTAGCTGCCAGATGTCTCGCTCCAGAACCTCTGCTAATTGTCTCTATTTATAGACCTCCCAGAGCTAAGTCAACTTTTATATCAAATTTCTCAAATCTCCTCACAACCCTGTGCCCCACCTTTTCCCGGCTGGTAATACTTGGCGATTTTAATATTCACGTGGATGCCCCCAAGTGCCCACTGGCCGTTGACTTCCTCAACCTCCTCGATTGCCTCCCGCTTACCCAGCATGCGAAAGGACCAACCCGTAATCACGGACATACCCTTGATCTTGCCATTACCGGTGTTGTGATTAGGATTCACTCAGACACCAGAGAGAAACAGTTGAGTTAAAGTCAAAACGCTTTATTGCAAGCTTATTGAGAGTATTACATTTCCGGCATTTATACGTGCACGGTCCTAATTATGGATGTCTAACAGAGTTAGAGTACCAAAGTAAAAAAGGCGCTTAACACACGGTGCGCAGCGGATTTCATAGGTTCTCCTTTAGGGAGCCTATTGGTCAAATATTAAAGTAGCAGGCGGTGCTTGTTTTAGCTATAAGCGGCCTGGTTGGAGCTCTGGGCATATCCGCTCTCACTGGCTCACGTCCCATTGGTTGCTGTCATCTTTCAGTGTGCGTGTATGTTGTCGAGTGCACATGTGCGAATCTGGTGCGAACGGGTTTTATTGGGCAATCTGTTCTATCTCCTTATCTTTATTACTTGCCTGTCTTCTACAGAGAGGGTATTTTCCTCGTAGAGTACGACTTTGCCTACTCCTTAAGCCAGGTGGTTGTTTCATCTTGTGTGTGTGTCAGGCCCTTCCTGGCCTGGTGCATTTGTATTTGTGTGTGTGTCAGGCCCTCCCTGGCCTGGTGTGACTGATTCATCATTTGTATACGTGTGTGTCTCAGGCCCTTCCTGGCCTGGTGTGGCTGTTCAAAGTTGGTGTGTAGACGCGGGGATGCTCCCACGCCGTTTCTGACCTTTTGCAGCACCTTTCCACTCTTTCTGAGTGCCTGAGTTTACGTGTAATAAAGTAAAACGTGCTTGTTAAGACAGCTGTTATGGTTACTTTATGTTTGTTAATACAACTGTCATGGCTATCCTATATCACTAATAAGGTGAAGTGTGTTGGTTAATACTGCTGTAATAAGGTGAAGTGTGTTGGTTAATACTGCTGTCATGATTATTTTATATTACACTGGTGATGTCTCAGTTACCAACACCCATGTCCTGGAGCTAGGCATCTCTGACCACCGTGCAGTACTACTGGACACTACGACCGCACCACCTGCCTCTAGCAGCAAGTGTTCCATCACCTTCCGTAAGATCAAGGACATTGATCGTGCCCCGCTATTGTCCGCTCTCTCCTCTGCCCTGTCTGAGCCTGATGCTGCACTTTTGCTCGAAGAGCACGCGCTCCACTACAACAGCACCCTGCTCGATGGCCTTGACAGGTTTGCCCCCGAAGAAACGCGGCTGGTGTACTTCCATCGCTCGGCCCCCCGGTTCACCGACCAGCTCAGAGCCCTAAAATCGGAGGGTCGGAAAATTGAGCGCAGATTTAGGCGAACTGGCTTAACTGTCTGCCAACTGTCCCTCAGAGAACACACGAGAGCATATTCCTCTGCTCTGAGAGCCACCAGGTCGTCATACTACTCCAATCTCATTGACTCTGGCCATAGAAATCCCAGACACCTGTTCTCTACCGTAAATCAGATGCTCAAGCCCTGTAGCTCCTCCACCACTACTCCCTCTTCTGACGACTGCAACCGCTTCATCAGGCACAACCTCACCCCCAACCAACCTGACCCTCCCCTCGATCATGCCCCCCATGACGACGTAGCCCTCGACCACTTTGCTGAGGTCACTCAAGCTGAGCTCTCCAGCATTGTTTTAAAAATGAACTCCTCCACCAGCTCTTTGGACCCCATCCCCACATCGCTATTGAAAGCATGTCTCACAGCCATTGTCCCCAGTGCGACATACATAATAAACAGGTCCCTGTCTACTGGTAAAGTAGCCCCCTCCCTCAAACCTGTGCTTAAAAAGCACAATCTGGATCCCGAGGTCCTCTCCAACTACCGTCCTATCTCTAACCTGCCTTTCTTAGCGAAAGTCTTGGAAAAGGTTGTCACAATCCAGCTACATGACCATCTCCACTCCCACCAGCTCTATGAAACCTTCCAGTCCGGTTTCAGACCTTTCCACAGCACTGAAACTGCTCTGGCGAGGGTGGTAAATGACCTCCTAAGGGCAGCAGACTCAGGATCCCCCAGTTTGCTAATCTTGCCGGACTTAAGCGCTGCTTTCGACACGGCGGACCACAGCGTCCTGTATCGGCGCCTCCAGGAGGTGGGAATCAAAGGCGCTGCCCTGGACTTCTTTCATTCTTACCTCACAGGACGGCAGGAATACGTCGCCCTTGGCAAAGTCACCTCCGGCATCAGATGCGTTACCTCCGGTGTCCCCCAGGGGTCAGTCCCGGGGCCCCCGCTCTTCTTAATATACATGCCGCCCCTGGGAAAAATACTACGGAGCCACAACATCAAATTCCACTCGTATGCTGACGACACACAAATTTACCTGCAAACTAACCCTGACAAACACCTGGCACTATCCCGGGCTACCAAATGCCTGGATGACATCAGCAACTCACTACAGCTAAATGGCAGCAAGTCAGAAGCCATTCTCATTGGCACCCCCCTTCAGACAAAAAAGGCCGGTCTCACCCACATCACCATCAACGGCCACCCCATTCCTCTTTCCTCACTGGTCACAAACTGGACTCATCATTGTCCTTTGATGCGCACATCAAATCTGTCTGCCAAACATCATTCTACCACCTGAGAAACATCTCAAGGCTAAGACCCTCACTACCCAAACGTGATGCAGAAAAATCGGTGCACGCATTTATCGGCTCTCGGATTGACTACTGTAACTCTCTGCTCGCAGGTCTACCAGCCAAAACCATCCAGAGGTTACAATATGTCCAAAACAGTGCCGCCCGGGTTCTCACCAGGACACGGAAATCAGAACACATCACCCCAGTCCTCCACTCCCTTCACTGGCTTCCCATAAAACAACGCATCACTTTCAAAGTACTTCTCCTAGTATTCAAGGCCATAAGCTGTACCGGTCCAACCTACCTCCTGGACCTCCTCACCCCTCAATCCACATCCAAGACACTTAGGTCAGGCAACTCCAACATCCTTGCGGTTCCCCGGACAAAGCTGGCTACCATGGGATTTGATTATTGTGATTGTTCTACCCTGTGCAGCACCTTGAGATTTCTTTGTATTTTAAAGTGTGCTATATAAATAAAATCCATTATTATCCATTATTATATGTACTGTATTTCTTTGTGAAAATAAACATGTGCTACTGCAAATTTTATTCTTTGTGTACAGCTGTATGACATTACATCACATCAATCACATTACATACAATAAGCTTATTCAAGAGAAGTCACAAGTGCAAGCATGTATGAGCATAAACCAGAGCAAAAACAAATGAGCTCGGGGAGGTAGTACTTCCGGAAGAGGTGAGTTTTCGGCCTGCGCCGAAAGATGGCCGACGTCAGTGAGGGATTTGGTTCCCTCGCAGAAAAAAAAGCTGAGACCGCACGGTCCGCCGGGTTGTTCTGGGGGAGACAGTTGGTTAAATACGGCACGTTGGAGTGTATTGGATAGAAAGGGTCAAGAGATGTGTGGGTGAGGAAAGGAAGGAAGGAAGAAAGGAGTTGAGATGCGATAGACTGAAAGGGTGGGGAGATGTTGGTTGGAAGTGGTTAATGAGACAAAGACAAAGAAAGAAAAGAAAAGACTCACCCCGCCGCTCACTCAGCCCCCCGCGAAGAAGCCGCACGAGAAAAAGGCGCCTTTGTTAGCACGCGCCTTCGTTTGCTCGACGCTTCGAAGCCGACGCTTCAAGGGCGCCCGCTTGTCTTAAGTTAGCCTGCATGCCTGCCTGCCTCCCTCCTCCGGCTGGCTGTTTGGATTGATTGCTCATTGCCTGCCAGGAGCGCAGCTCCTCCAGGTGTGCGGGCCACTCCTCCGGCACCTAACGAGGACATTGACCTGTTGAAACTCATACTGCAACAGCGCAATACACTTATACACTGAGTCTGCTCTATCTGAAAACCAAATACACTCTCTATGACACACACACACACACACACATGGTTGTTGTGCAAGAAAAGGATCCAACTTGACATTTTAAAAAAAATGCATTTAAAATTAGCATCCATTAAAAACATCCTTTACAAATAGTTATTTCATAAACTCAATGTTACATTCAGTAGGCTATTCAATTTCATTATCCTAAAAACCTTCAGTGTTGACAGTTTAATAAATCAGACACTGATGATTACATCTTTTTTTATACCAAAAATGCTTTGCGCTGGTTAGTGGGTACTTGGCTGAAAAAAGGTTGAGAACCACTGATCTAGAGGAAGTCAAAGTTGGAACAAAAGGATCATTATTCATGCATGTTTCTAAAATAAATAAATAAATGATTGCTACTGTAAAGTCAATCTCAACAATTAGTCTGTTAAGGTGCAGTATTTATTAAAGTCACCGTGTGTGTGAAAATACTTTCTTCGACACGTCTTGTTCTACACACCCAAATGACTACTAAGGCAAAGCACAGAGACTAGTAGTCTTTCTGCCCGTGTGGGTGGGTGCCGGGCCCGGTGTCGTTGCGACCGATCGGTACAAACAAATTAACAACCGACAGAGAAAACGGCATTCGATATGCATTACCCAAGCAACGCAGAGTGAAAAAAACAAAAAAGCAAATATAGATTTTAACACGGTACCGATGATTGAAAACAATGCCTTGAAAACGAGCATGTCGAAATTATATATATATTATATATACACGCGTACTCGAGTCTTTTACAAAAGACCGAGTCAGCTGTCATTCCCTCCATCTATCCTCCCAGCAAAAAAAAAAAAGAAAGGCCGTCGGCTCGGCACCAGCGATTAAGTTCTGTCCCCTCCTCTGCATTTCTGCCTTAGTGCTGCGTTTTGGCCCAGTCCGTCTGTGGGGAAGCCTCATATTTCCCACCACCCGCGCGGCCCCTTTGCGCCACCCGCTCGGTCAATTCCGTTTCTCTCCCCCGCTCTTCCCGTGAGAACCGAGCGGAGCGCTGGACAAAACGTGCAAAGATTTTTTAGGTTATCCCATATGATTCTAAAACATCGGGGGGAATGAATTTCTTCAGAAGGTACCGTTCCGGTCTTATCGATTCACGCTACAAATACATCCACGCGCTAGCGTTATTACATTCCGCGCGATAACCGGAAACGCGTCGGGGCTTTGTGTCCGTATAAACCTTCCGTATTGCGCTCGGCAAACGCAGAGGGTAATCCGCTAGAGGTGGCGCAGTTTCTACGCCCCGCGGTGGAAATTCCAACGCAATTTACCACAATACACAATCTCGAAACAACGATCAAATAGCAAACGTCCTTGCGGTGTGTTATTTCTTTGCGTGAAAAAGCCAGAAGTTTACAGAGTCACGGGGAGCCCGCGAAGCACCGAACTCCCAAACAAGCCGCTCGCCTCTGGCATATGTGGTAAAATACACAGAGGGTTAGCATCTCCTGACAATGAATGTGTAATGCACGAATATCAAAGAAAAGGAAGAAAAACAAAGGAGACCAAAAGGTGGCTGTGAGTCGCAGAGGTACAGAGAGACGAGGTTCTCGACCTTTAGAGTAAAATCTTCACATCGTACTACGTTTCCTTCAAAACCTTTACACTGATAACCGTAACTCTCTCTCTCTCTCTCTCTCTCTCTCTGTCGTCCCACACAGGCCTACTCGTCCTTCAACATGGGTCACGCCCCTCGTACCATGATGCCCGTGGGCAACTCCCTGTTCTGGCAGGACTACGACGACAACTGTCTGTACGAGTGCCTGGACGGGAAAGACTGCAAGAGCTTCTTCTGCTGCTACGAGGAGTGCAAAGAAGGCGGCTGGAGGAAAGGACGCATCCACGTCAACATCTGCGAGCTGGACGCCTACTCTCGGGTTTTCTTCCCCACCTCCTTCCTGCTCTTCAACATAGTCTACTGGGTCAGCTACCTCTACCTCTAGTCTGTCATCCGCGGGCCCCGCCGAGACGGCCGTAGCCGCGGCACTTGGACGGCCGCTGTGGATTAAAAGCTCAAAACTAAGAGTGGGGGGAGGAATTGTGAAAGAAGCGCGCGCGGCACGGCGCGACGCTTTGAGCGGCGGCGGCACACCGAGGAGGCCGACGGACAAATCCCGCTTGTGACTCGAGAGACTTTTGGGGACGGGGTCGCGTTGCCGAATCTCGGTCGTCGAGATGGCGAAGCACCCGTAGTGCCTTCTTTAGAAAGGGTGCGGCGCCGAGAGACCCGGCTTCGGAGTTCCCCGCGTTATCTTTATTACCTCGTCCGCCGAGAAAGGTGTTTGTGGCGCCTTAGTTTTACTCTAGAATTAGTTCCGCGTTTTCTTTGCGTTATTAATATTATTAGAATCGGTTGGATTTTAACAGCGGGTTGAGTACGAGTTGGCGGCGGCCGTCTGGTAAAATCTCATTTATCGCGACCGAGACATGCAGTTTACAGCGAACGCCAAGAAGATTAGGGTGTTTTATAATAAACGGCGGGTACCCGCAAAAATATTTAACCAAACCGAGACGCGCTAATCTCATCCGTGTTCCGTACAGATTGGGGCGGAGCAGATACACAGCTGCGTTTAAAAAAAAAAAAAAAAACGTTTCCGCTTTTATCACACGTCGTTCTTACGGAATACGCCCTGTGCGTCGCTTCGCTTTAAAAGAAAAGTTTAACATTTTCTTAAACGTACCTATCTTGAACTCTCCGTTAGTCAGACCCCAGCTTATAGTTCTAGTTTCCGACTCGTTTTACCCAGGTCGGCGCAAAATCCATTTCGACGGCGCAACGCGAGTCCCAACGTCGCCTCGCCCCGTTCCCCGATTAAGCCCGACGGAATTTACGCATTAAAAAGTCTAGCGGCCCTTCTTTTATACGTAGGCTCCGAATGCGTAAGAAAACATCAGGGAGCGTCGACTTCCTCCGTTTTAAGTTACGCCTAGTTAGCTGGCTGCAGATCTATACTCGGCGTACGGGCGCGACTCCGGCCGACCGCGGAACCGCCGTCTGGGCGTGAACCTTTTTCAACACGTACGGTACGCGCGCCGCGTATCGGCGCGGGACGAGCCGCGGAAATGACTAGTTTTAAATTATTACGCGTTTCCCCTCGTCTCCTGCAAAACGCCGGACCTAAAAGGTACATCTTCTTGTGCCCTGCCGGCAACGATCGCAAGTGCTGTAAAATAGTTTCTATACATTGTGCTACTCTATACGCTACGCTGTACACGGGGCGCCGCTGGGAAACGGATGATTTATGGTGGCGACGGCGTTTGAGATATTACGGTTTTATGGTGTTTTTTGCAGTCGTTTGGCTTTGTAGAACAATACCCCTACCCCAACCCACGCGTACACTTCCCCCCCAGTATTTGTATGTTCAGAGAAAAGCTTTTATGTGAGATGTATCTAATAACTGTTTCTATTTTCATACAGTTATATATATATATATATATATATATATATATATATATATATATATATATGTATATAGTCGGTTCGAGCGGCCTAAACGACTTTATTCTTAGGGGGTGGCCCTGCGGGGCGATTGTTTACTCTGCCCGAGCGTTTAAGGTCGACCCGAATCTATCCGAACGGACTGACTCGAACGGAGCTCGCGCCGCGGTAAGCTCTCCTCGCCTCTGATATTTCTACTGCACTTTATAAGTGTCTTGGTCCGTTGAGATACTTCAATAAAAACAAAAGTCGCTATTTTCTACGTCTTAATGAAAATCACCTGTGCGTTTCAGCTGACCGGGACCCGTATTTATAAATATATTTGATGAAAACGGGATCTAGGGTGAGTGGTACATTGCTTATATTGATAATAAATAACGTTTTGGTCAAGTGCTACTGTCGAGTCTTTTTTCTGCAAGAGCCAAAGAGCTTAAAGATAGAGCTGACGGAACCGGACGTTCTGTCGTTGTGGGGTGTTACGGTACGCGAATGTATCTGGTCGACATCAGGAACGCCGTTTACGTGCCGATACCGCAAAGTCGCTACGGTGCGTTTCAGAAACAGAAAAGACTGAAACACTTCGAGTATCAAACGCCCAATGTTATGCCGGTGCAGCGTATCATTTTTTTCCCAGCCTCAAAGAGCTTTACGACACACAACGCTCTCTATCCCTGAGCCCTCCGAGATCCTTTGCTGGCGGAACACCTCAGACTCCTGATTTGAATAGAGACAAAAATAACTTCAGAAAAAAAAGTGCAACGGAGGAGGGATCCCCGTTCTGGGACCGGCAGTGCGAGAAGTTCTCAGATCTTTAACTTCAAATAGGCAATCTTGAAGAGTGTCATTTAAATAAATGTCTGTTATTCACTTTCGCCAAAGGAGGTAAAACAACAACAACAACAACAGCGATTGAACCGGTGGCCCACAGTGGAAAACAAAATGTGCTATAAAAGCTTTTTCTCCCTTGTATGCACACAGTTTGACACATTTTGAATAAAACATCTACAAATTCAAAATCGACCGGGACTAACTTCTCAAGGATCGAGTTCCAGTTTTCTAAACGCGAGATAGAAATACTACAAACAAACAGTCCCTAAAATACAACAAAACGTGCAATTTCGCGTCGTTCGCGGAAGCGTACGTTCTAATCCGGCGCCCCGCCGAGTACGTAAGCGATCGGAGTCGATGTAACCTTGAAACGATGAGCTCCTAATTCAACATTCCGATGGGTAAGCCGACAAAATGAAGCTCTCCGTAAACGACAGAATGCGTTACAGCTGTCCTCGGGCGGTCCGCCGGCCCGATGACAAGGACGCGACTAATATCCGGCGACGGATGCGTGAGCGCGTCGTCGCTTTACCCAGAGTTTGCTGACCTAGTTTGAAGCGAGGGACAGACGAACAAGCGGAGTCAAAGGGGTGGATGTGACAGAGTAGAGCTGCTGCTGGAGGAGGCTCCTGCCGCCCACGCGAGGCGAAAAAAGCAGGAAGGAGAGATGCACAATAGTGGGCTGTGTGTGTGGGTGCATGTATGCACTCGTGTTAGTAGCGTGCACAGGTATGTGTGGGTCAGAGAAAATGAACCACGGGTGCGATCTCTACTCAAACACTACTCGAATACTATTTCCGACAATCGCGAGGGCACTGTCCTTTGCTGCCTTATATTTGATTGACGATCAGCATCTTTTTGGGGGGAATTATCTGTTTTTTAACGAATGAAAATGTAGTTACGGGGCGGCTCGTACGTCGCCCCGGAGGTAGAAAGATTAAGCGTTTTATAGCCATCTGTGAATTGGGATGTCTCCAATTCAATTCAATTTAATTACGTTTATTTTGCATTGCCCAAAATCACTAATCGCAAATTTGCCTCAGAGGGCCACGCAGATTGTTTTTTCTTTGGTGTTTCTGACATAAGTTCAGGTGACGTTATAGTTACAGGCCACAAAAAGTAAAAATGATGAAAGAACAATCGATTGATGTGTTCAGTCCACTGGGGCTTTAAAGTCTTAGATTAAATACAGAATGTGTTTGGATCGCGTTCCAAAATGTGGGCGCGGTGGATTTCTTGTGTGTTTTCGGAATGGAATTTGTATCGTTTTTCCATCGCCGCTTAATTTTAATAATGTCGGAGCAAGTTCTATCGCGTCACGCCGATTCTCGTCCGTTCCCGTCAGTCCGACGTCTGCTCTGGCGCCGGCTTTGTTTTGGTCTCCGACAACTCCCGCGGGAAATATCTGGGTATTTAGCGCTTTGGTGCGGGGGTACAGTGGGGTTTTTTTAACAGCCTTTTCTTGATTTTTCGGGTTAAAAATCTCGAAAGCGATCTATATTTTTATTTGCACTTAATATTCCCCTAAAAATATGCCAACTGGTCAAAGATGAGACGGTAAAACACAGTGCTCTCTGTAGGAAGGACGGAGATTGAGTTAATGCATTAATAAAACGGGAAACTTAAGTTTTGTTTTAATGCTACGGTGTTACGATTAGCGCTATAACGTGTTATTTGCCAGATTGATTTAAACGTATTACCTAAACGCTCTGCTACTGAACTTGAGAATACATTTCTGTCATCTCTAGGAGACGGGGTTTATATAAGCTACCTCTAAGCCAATCGCCTGCCGAACCGTGGATCCAATCGGGAGCTCTCGAGACGGTTAAGTATTCAAACAAAGGCCAAAGGAAGGCAACTCGTCTAAAGCGTGACTTTGCTCTGCCTTAGTCAACACTAAACAACTGCACTTGCATCACAACTCCTAAAACGGCCCGTATCGCACCCCATGTTCGAGATATATATATATACATACATATATATAGATACATATATATGTATATATACATATATATGTATATATACATATGTATATATACAGTGGATATAAAAAGTCTACACACCCCTGTTAAAATGCCATGTTTTTGTGATGTAAATAAACGAGACCAAGTTAAATCATGTCGGAACTTTTTCCACCATTAATGTGACCTATAACGTGAACAATTCAATTGAAAAACAAACTGAAATCTTTTAGGGGAAAAAATAAAAAAGTAAAATAATGTGGTTGCATAAGTGTGCACACCCTCTTATAACTGTGGATGTGTTCAGAATTAACCAATCACATTCAAACTCATGTTAAATAGTACACACCTGCCATCATTTAAAGTGACTCTGATTAATCCCAAATAAAGTTCAGCTGTTCTAGTAGGATTTTCCTGACATTTTCTTAGTTGCATCTTACAGCAAAAGCCGTGGTCCGCAGAGAGCTTCCAAAGCATCAGAGGGATCTCGTTGTTGAAAGGTATCAGTCGGGAGAAGGGTACAAAATAATTTCCAAGGCATTAGATGTACCATGGAACACAGTGAAGACAGTCATCAAACAGTGACATTACCAAGAACTGGACGTCCCTCCAAAATTGATGAAAAGACGAGAAGAAAACTGGTCAGGGAGGCTTCCGAGAGGCCTACGGCAGGAATTTCTGGCAAGTACTGGCTGTGTACTACACGTGACAACAATCTCCCGTATTCTTCATATGTTTGGGCTATGGGGCGGGGTGGCAAGACGGAAGCCTTTTCTTACCGAGAAAAACATCCAAGCCCGGCTAAATTTTGCCAAAACTTACATAAAGTCTCCCGAAAGCATATGGGAAAATGTGCTATGGTCTGATGAAACCAAGGTTGAACTTTTTGGCCATAATTCCAAAAGGTATTTTGGCTCAAAAACAACACCACATCCACAGTGAAGCGTGGTGGTGGCAGCGTCGTGCTTCGGGGCTGTTTTTCTTCAGCTGGAACCGGGGCCTTAGTCAGGGTGGAGGGAATTATGAACAGTTCCAAATACCAGTCAGTCAATTTTGGCACACAACCTTCAGGCTTCCGTTAGAAAGCTGAAGATGAAGAGGAATTTCACCTTTCGGCACGACAACGACCCAAAGCATACACCCTAATCGACAAAAGCGTGGCTTCACCAGAAGAAGATTAAAGTTTTGGAATGGCCCAGACCTGAATCCAATTGAACATCTGTGGGGTGATCTGAAGAGGGCTGTCAACAGGAGATGCCCTCGCAATCTGACAGATTTGGAGCTCTTTTGCAAACAAGAGTGGGCAAATATTGCCAAGTCAAGATGTGCCAAGCTAATAGACTCCTACCCAAAAAGACTGAGTGCTGTAATAAAATCAAAAGGTGCTTCAACAAAGTATTAGTTGAAGGGTGTTCATATTAATGCAACCAGGTTATTGTAAGTTTTTTTATTTTTTTATTTTTCCCCCTAAAGGATTTCAGTTTGTTTTTCAATTGAATTGTTCACGTTATAGGTCACATTAAAGGTGGAAAAAGTTCGGACATGATTTATCTTTGTCTCGTTTTTTTACATCACCAAAAACAGGGGGTGTGTAGACTTTCTATATCCACTGTATATATGTGTATATATATATATATATATATATATTATGCACTCAATTCAAAAATATCTGACTTTCACGAGTCTCGGGCTTTGAGATCTGAGATTTCATTTCAGTTGACTAAAGTGTTATTTATTTATCTATATCTGCTAGCAGCTTGATGTTGACTTTTCTCCTTCATTTTTATTCTACTCCATCACAGAGAGATGGAGTAGTAGATTTTCTATCCGAAGTTGAAGTGATGTTAATTAGCTAAATCTCAATATTGCCTGGAATGTAAATGCAAACTGCACAGAATGTATGCGTAAAGCATTATTTTAATGTGACATTTTTGTAATTGTGCAAAATGGAAATAGTGCATTTCCGTCTTTAAATTTGTAATCAAGGACGCGTTAGTTTTGTATCGTTATTTTTCCAATAAGAGAGAAAATTGGCTTCTGCCCGAATTCGGGGGGGGGGGGATGCGATGCTTCCGCTTGATAATGGATAAAATTGGGCAGGGGGGTCGTTATCTGCACTCTCGCTCTCCTAACCGTCTGATTGTACTCCTCCCGCAGCAGGAACAGCAGGATGACACGGAGGAAAGAAAACCGAGCATTTTCTAATGTTGAGATGATGCCGTAAGCTGATTTTAGGAACGCGGCAGGGTTTCGTTTCACCATGCGATAAATAGTCGGAATCGCTGTCAGCGACCTCAGTTGTCAGCGCGTAGAAGGATTAAATCGTTACGGTCACGCGACGACGAATTGCGATCGAGTCTCGATGAGTGACCGGATGTTCGCTCTTCGGCAACGAGACAGAGGCCGCGCGACCGTGGGTTGCGATAAGACCGGCTCAGCGGAATAGAAACGAGACTTGAGTAGCACGGTTAACAAAAAACAACAATCTGCAATCTGCATTTCTAGTTTGTAATATTTTACATCACTGAGATAGCTTTACGTTAATACGCCATTAGGAAAATGTAGTCGGAGCCAGTAGAGGCTTAGCTTAGCGTAGCACGAAGACTAAAAGCAGGGAGCGACCGATCCACCATTTAACATTTGATAAACCGTTTCAACGCAAGCCATAGTAATTTGCCTCGGCGAGCTCGCGTAAAACAGGACAACAAGAGCCTACGGCCGTGCTAGCGCGAAAGAAATGCCTACCGCCGTATCTCGTTTGTTTCGTCCGCGCGACAAGCAAAGCCTTCGGGTAGCTGCGACCGACCAAGACTTTTTGCAGCAAATAACCCTCCGTAAAATGAAGCAAAATGTACATTTAACGTAGCCGGCTAACTGTTTTTCCCTGTTTCTAGTCTTTGTGCTATGCTAAGCTAACCACCTGCTGGCCATAACTTTACATTTTAACGTAGGATTGGATAGGTTGGAGTGGCCTGAAGTGACTAACGACCCGAGACGTTCGTTTCCTCCCTCCCCCTCTCTGGCATTTCATCTCCGCAGAGGAGGTTTCCATACACTTTAGCAGAGACGCTATAAAGGCGTCAGGGCTGACACTCCACAGGCCGAGAGGAAGGTCTCGAGTCGAGATACGAAGTCAGCCCGGAAGATACGAACCAACGAATAACCTTCTTCCTCTCCTCCCCCTCTTTTTTCTATCCGATAACTGAACATCTGGTCTTCCCAGGTCACATCATAAACTACTCGGGTCAAGGAAACAGGAACTGACCCTTAGTATCTCTGCAATTATTCCTTGTATCCCTGTATAATACTGCACAAGTCTGTGAAACCTTCAATAACCCCAACCAAAGTATCATTGGTCATTTGATTTCAGGATGACGCGTCTTTTTCCCATAATTGTGGAGTGGAAAACAGAGCCCTCCAGTGGAAATATCGGACGCGCGTGACCTCTGTTAATCCTGCATACCGAATGGATGTGACTGAAATTCAATTGAAAGTGCGGAAGGTCTGTTAAACTCACGGTGAAGAAAAGTATGTGGGATATTTGTTTAAACGTTAGATTAGTTAAGCTACCGAACCAGAACGCACCGAAACTAGGAATCTTGGCAAAAACAAAGCCATAAAATCAAGCCGCACCCTGGGACCCGACACCTATCTTGAACGGGTAAAAGCAGGAGATTTTGTTTTTTTCGTTGTTCGTTTATGTTAGGTGTACGTTTTTAGTTTAGTCTGACGGAGATCCCGACGCGTGACCGTCATTTTATTTTTAGAAACGGCAGTTTTGCCAGTATTTTCCCTCCTCCGACTGGAGCATCTTAGAATTATTCTTTCAAGCGAGCCTTATTTTTAGTGAACGTCTGTTGATCTCGTGAGACGTCAACTTTCACTATTATCGTTTGGGCCAAACGAGATTAGTCAGCGGAGAGCCACAGGTCCGTGAACCCTCAACTTCACCTCCGACGGACCGGAGAGTCCGACGGCAGAGCTGGGACCGCTGAAGCGACGGCAGAGACCCGCAAAAGGCATCCGGAACATTTCAACCGTGCTGTGATCCAGAGTTGGTGTAGGAGATGTAGAAGCTCTGAATAATAATAATAATAATAATAATATAGATTGACCAGATGGAGCGGGGGATAGGAGAAAGAGGAACCCGCAACTTTCCTTCACTGTTTGATATAATATTGCCTGATTATCTGAAATCCATTCGTTCATGTTTTGCATTGTTCTTTGATTAATAATCCTGTCGTACATTCATTATATTACCTTTTTAATAAATTACCCATGTATCGCCAAGTCGTTGTCTGTCGTATTGATTCAAAAGGTCGGAGCTACGAGGTCGCCGAAATCAGGCCTGAGATATTGAGACTGGATCATTTGTTACCAAATTATTGATCGTATTTCTATTTTGTCTCTTCTATTCAGAAGTGGTGCCCCGCAATATTTTTAGTTTAACGTAGTCGCAAACAACGCTACGTACCTATCTCCTCGCCTAACTCTCAGCAGGAAAGCAAATTAATTAGACTTTTCTGCATCGAATTATACATTTTTAAATAAAAACATACATAAGTATAAATGAGGAAACCGAGGCCGCGTTAGCTGAATCTCACGTGGAAATGTTTGCGGTTTTAGAAAACCGAGTTATGTTACGGGGCGGCTGTGGCGTAGTGGAGAGCGAGGTGGTTCGATACCCGGCTTCGGCAGTCGATGTGTCCTTGGGCAAGACGCTTAACCCCGAGTTGCTCCCGAAGGCTTGCCATCGGTGTGGACTGGATGTTGCGTGAATGTTAGTTAGAGACTGATGGTGGCACCTTGCATGGTAGCCCTAGCCCTAGTCATCAGTGTGCGAATGGGTGAATGATATGTAACGTACTGCTGATTGTAAGTCGCTTCGGATAAAAGCGTCTGCTAAATGACTGTAATGTAATGTAATATTAGAGTTTTGGGAAACGAATTTGACGGCGCTATTAACTGAATAAATTAAAAAAACTTTTTATAGGTTATATTTTTAAAACGTTAACATGCTGCTTTAAAACATCCCGGGCTATATATTTAAAAATCCATCGCTGAAGTTATTCCTTTAACTTAACAGACGGAGCTTTCTTGGCCGCGTGTCGTACTGCGGCAGCGCAGCATTGCAATTGCTTCTCCGCGGCGACGACGAAACATTCAGCCTTTTTATGTGACCGAAAAACGCCTGCTCTTCAATATACTCATCCGTATCCGTAATTGATGCGTGTCTTTGTAGTTTGCTGCGTTCCAAAATGACATTCGTCCTTTCCAAAACGAACGTCCTCAGCGCGCGTCTGTACCGAGCCTACGCTCTCTGGAGCCGGAACAGTACAAAAAAACAATCAGAGCTGGGTGAATGGGTGGCAACCGCCTGAGGGCTACTGACACAGAATTGTTGCTTCAAAGACTCAGACTATTGAACCGGGCAGAGGATATTTAATTGTTAATAGAGGGTAAGCGCGAAAGTCAAAGTAGAAGGCGGCGCTTCAAAAAGTTACCTTTAATGCGATCGAGGCCGTTGACCCCCTCGCTATCGTCGAGTTGAATAGCGTGTGGTCGGGGATCGACAAACCCTGCCCGTCTAAATAAAGCAATCTGATATTCCGAGGAGTTTAGAAATGAAAATTGGATAGTGGAACGAAGGCGCGTGCGCAAACGCAAAACGTTTGGGCCTCATCTGAGGGCTTTCGTTAACGGAAACTCGGGGGAAATCTGTTCATTGGCCAGGTCTGTCCGACTCTATGCGGAGACAGACAGAGAGAGAGAGAGAGACGCAGAGAGTGGGGCTTCATCTCGCAATGCCCACCACTGACGACTTCATTAAAGATGCATCCGGTTTCTGTCTGGGTGCCTAAAGTAACAAATAGGAGCTCGGGGGAAATCCCACCGAGATAGTTTTAGAGAGAGATGTATCTGCGTGTTTCCCAGGGGAAATCTGACGGGATCGTATTGCTGTGCCAAATTCTTCCATCTGAAAATGTTCAACTGTTAAAATGAATATGACTTTCATTGCAGCCGAGTGATTAAGAGAAATGAGCAGCTCTGCGACAGCTCTGCTAGCAGCTCTGCTAGCCTTTTTTGGATCCTGCGAGGGGGAACCCGAGTCAAAGTCATCACATCTCCCGAGGTTGTTTATTGTGTCGTGCGTCTCTACCTCAAGTTCATAATATTTCTATCGCTTCTGAGGCTCTCGCGCTTTCGGCTTCAAGTTTAATCCTGGATTGGCAGCGTTGCAGCCATCTCGTAGAATAATAACACATCCCTAACGGCTTTTACAAAGTCGGGACTTAAAACGAGACGTCCCGATTGGCTTCGGAAGGCGGATTAAAAATCGGCCGAGCCAAAAAAACACAGCGCGATTAGGGTCCTGCCATCGATTCGTTCGTTTCATGTTTTTGAGACAAAAACACTGACAAGAGTACAGAGGTACGATGTTCAGAGGAGCGGCAACTCAGAAATACACCTGGATTCTCCCCCTTTCGCTTGATAGCTTTGAGATTTGAGACTAGAAATAGCGACGGGCACGCATCTGTTGAAAAAATGTGAATCTATGGAGGCCCGTGTGAGTACAGAACCGTAAGATCTACAAGCCAACTACACAATCGTCCGGACAAAGATGAGCTAGTTAATGTTACGCTAATTGCATCTCGATCGCTGCGTGGTATTTTTTTAAACAGTTTCGGCACTCGTACCCTTAAATGGCCGAATTGCGGTCAACGACGTTCCCGTGCCCGACTACGGCCAAGTAGTCAAACTGCCCCGGCGGTCAGTATCTTACCGGTTCCCTCGACAAAAAGCACGTGGGGTTTCTCCATTTTTGGATTTCCGATTACGGCAACCAAACCTTTCAGATTCTTACGCGTTTTGTTCAGCGAGATAACCCTCGCAAATGAACACAACCGTTGTGATTTTTGAAGCTCGAATGCAATCGGCAGGAGCGCAAAGCTAATGCTAGGCTATAAGCAAACTGCACCAGGGTCAGGGGAGGGGTTTAGCAAACAGTCCGTCCGTTACTCGGCTAAAATGGGAAGGTGGTCGGATCAAAATAGTGAACTCCGTACAGAAGGGACCAGAGTAAACCAGGCTATTATTAACTGTGTGTCGAGGCAAGGCGCTGCTCCTGCGTGGGGATCTGGACTCAGATGCCCAACCGTATAGATTTGGATGCTGTCTTTAGGCGTCCTATCCAGCCACAAAAGCCATATGTAACAAGTGCGGAGGGTGCAATCGCGTGAAGTGGAGAACCTACAGATACACCTACTCTAAAGCTGAAGCATCTTCTCTCTTTTTTTTTCCCTCTCTTTTGAGCTCGCTCGAGTCGAATAAAATATTCAGGCTTCTTCACCCCTGCGAGCTGAAGACGCTCCGGATGGAATTTTTCTGAATCCACACTCTGCCTTTCTCTTTCTCTCTATATCTTTGTTTTACACACACACACACACACACACACACACAACACACACACACACACACACGCACCAATGCCACAAACATACGCCGTTTGCCTCTGTGTGCTACAGATAATCTTCATGAGGCAGAGACCCCATTGAGAGTATTTATAACCCAATCAGACGGGTATTCAGCCTTTTCTTCTCCTCTTTCCACTGTTTCTGCCCTTGCTCCCGTATGAACGTTGACGCAGCTAAATCAACATATCAACGTGAGCTCCGCGTTAGCCTAGCATGCGTGTGCGTGCGTGCGTGTGGGAGCAGCTGGTAATCCACAAAAATGAACATTTAATAAAAAATTATTCTTGCCTAAACAAAAACACGTCGCTTATTTTAAATGCATAAATGTGCGTGCACGAAAGGTGAAAAAGCCGTACGCACGTACAAGCGCACGCACGCGCGCCTTACTACAGCCCTTTAAGCCAATTATCACAGTTGTCGACACGAGACGTTCAACTCTAAAAGGCAAAATCTTGTGAGTTGCATGTCATTTCCCAGGGAGCTGTGCTGCCTTGTTGCTATTTATTTTGTCAGAGCTCGGCGAGAGGAGTGTCTGTGTGTTTGTGACGGATCGGGGATGTTGGAATCGCACCTTCGGTGAAATCTTGCAAGAAAAGACAAGTCGTATCCCGCTGTAGCGGCAAGAAACACACGAGCGCGGCGGGGCTCGAATATTCTTAGATCGTGATAATTGGCTGGTGACAGTCGCGTCTCACTTGCTTTCATCTGAAGAGGTGGGTGGATGTATCCCACGGATATGTGAATATACAGTATATTGGTGTTTTGGATGTAGATCAGCAAAACTAAACAACGTTAACTGGATTGAAAGAATGCTAAAATAAAGGGAAGAACACGTGAAAAGACGGATGAGCGGTCCCAAAAAGATGGATTTTTTGGGAGCGTGTGACATTAAAAGGTTATTACGGAGCTGTGTAAAAGTAGCCTGTATGTGCAGGGGGACAGATGTGTCTACACCCCGCAGGTTTGCCGTGTGCAATGCAAAAACCTGAAAACCATCGTAACAATTTAAACTTTCCGAGCGTGTAAACTTTGCGTGCAGGAAACGCAAAGCTTTTCAGTAGAGGAACATATTTACAAGGCGGAACTGCGAGAACCACCAAAAAGTAATGATTGCGGAAAACGAGAGCGCTCTTATCGGAATCGACCACGGGGCTAATGAAAAAATATATATAATAAATCCCTTCGTGTGCATCTGTTAATGAGCTTCAGGGTCACGAGGGCGCCCTGCGTCGTGAGAATCGTCCCTCTCGAGTGGTTCAGCTCGAGCTGCGATCGCCCGTAATTTAGCCTCCGCTCAGGATCTGCTGCATCCTGATTCACTACGTCAGGGACTGAAATTAGCATGTACTTCTAAAAGAGATGCACATTTTTCCCAGGCCGAGGTACCGAACTGAGAAGAGAAAGACGGCGTCTCAATCGTGCCCGAGATTCAGAACCATCGTTTCTATTTTACGACAACAAAATTCAATGTTGTAGACACACCTCATCAACACCCTGCTATTTCCCCTTTGGCATGCCACGTCAATCAGGCGCCTTAGTTCCGCCAGACCTCGCATCAATCACGCGTTGATTTGGGAGTTTCACGTAGTGCGGATGCCCCCGCGGGGAACGTGCCGGAAGGCTGCGCGGAGAACGGGACGGTGTGCGCGCGAGTCTGAGAGGTGGGAGGCGCGTGTAATCCCCGTGATCCAGCTCCAGACACACCCTGGTGTGCGCGAGAGAGAGTTGTCGTTTTTTTTTACTCTTGCGGTATGTAATGTAATGTTTATGAAATGCGTCGTAATTTCAACGCGGTCCTCGGTGCGACATTTAAAAAAACACAGCCGTAAACGAGGTGGTTGTGGCTGATCTGAGGTACAGAGTCTAGAATAAATCCTGGGAGCTGTAATTAAAATTGAATGAGACAGGAATATTGAGAGAGGAGGAACATGCAGGAAAACAGAGCACCCGCTGAAATTGCTTGTACTGCACTTGACAAACGGCAATCTATTAAAATGTGCAGCGGTGAGTGTAAAAAAGTGAATTATGAAAATGACGAATTTAAAAGCGGCGGGGGAACGCCTTTTTAGGCTACTTGATATTCAAAATCGATTTAACGATTTCTTGCAGGAGACGTATTGCTTGTTTGAATGTTGAATATTTGAATAGTTGTTGCATTTCTGATGGCGCGAAACAAGATGGGAAATGACACAGATGACATATGGCAAAGGTCAAGACTCTGTTTTCATTCAATTATCAGTTGAACTGCTGCAAGGCGGCTGTAGTTCGGAAGGAGCAACTGCTAAATGCTTCTGTTTGATGCTTAAACGTAATTATTCGGATCCTTTTGAGTTAGATTCTATTCGGTCATTACATTTTTATTTTTTTTACAGTTTTAATTAGTTTCAGTTCTTTTTAACGCAGTTAAAGCAGCAATATTTATCATTTAAAAAGGAGAGATTGCATTCTGGATCTTGCTAATGAAAAGTTGGATTCAAACGTTGCATTAAAACGTTCTGTTGCTTAATTTAATAGAGTAAGGAGATCATGTGCCAGAGCTAGGGTCGCTAATGTAAGCTAAGGTTAGCGAACCCGTTGAATAACGGATATTAATGTTGCTGACTCAAAGACTCCTGTTCACGTGTCCTTCTGTTACAGTAGTTTATTTAGCATTTTAGCTAAAGGCTCAAGAGATTAGCGTTCAAACGTAACCTCATAAATGCAAAATGTGATGAGTTGCTTGAGCAAATCATTCAAAGAAATTGTTTTCTACAGTGCCAAATATTCCTAACGTGAGATACAGAAACAAGAAAGGCACAAAACTAAATGTAAAAAGCCAAATCCAGAGTGATCCTGTTCTTCGAGGCCTTTACTGTTTGCTATGAGGGGCCGCCTGGGACAGAATTCATACTTGGTCTTACACACACTATTATACTCTCTCACATACACTATTATACTCTCTCACATACACTTATATACTCTCTCACATACACTAATATACTCTCTCACATACACTATTATACTCTCTCACATACACTTATATACTCTCTCACATACACTAATATACTCTCTCACATACACCACTATACTCTCTCACATACACTACTATTCTCTCTCACATACACTACTAAACTCTCTCACATACACGACTATACACTCTCATACTTACATGTAAAAGGACTTTAATAGTTTGAATGAAACGGAAGTGAGTTTGAATGAAACGGAAGTGAGTTTGAATGAAACGGAAGTGAGTTTGAATGAAACGGACGTGAGTTTGAATGAAACGGAAGTGAGTTTGATTCCTCGGTTCCTGATGGGGTGGGCCGCCTGTCAATCATAGTGGCACTGGCCCACATTGGTCCATATGCGGCTCCGCTCCCGGGACTCTCTAAATCGACGCCACTTCGACCTGGGCGGGACTTTACGTCCTACGTCACTCGCTATGGGTGTGCATGTGTGCGCATAGCCGTCACTCGCGATGGGTGTGCATGTGAGAAAGGTTTTGGCTTTAGTGTCTATGGCAGCGTTACTCATTGCGCGGCTCACGAGTCACATGCGGCTCGTCAAGCTATAATTGGTGGCTCGCATGGTAGCTTCCTATGTGGTAACACAGCCAATACATTTTCAAATGTGCTTCATAAACGTACAACATTGCACTACAAAAACGCAAACATCTGAATTATACTTGTCCCTTCACCCAAATAATGAAGGAGAAATTAAAAGTATTAAGCCTTAATGGTGATCCCTAAAGGGGGAATTGTCAACCTGTCAAACCTGGCAACGCAGCCCGCAAGCGTGTGGCATTGTTTACAACACGTGACCGCTCAAAATGTAAAGGCGGGCTACGTAAGCTCCGCTAGCTCCGCACGCTCCGCTTGCCAGCTGAAATACGAAATGGACCGGTTTTTAATAAAAAAGGGACAGAAAAGAACTCAAAAACCAGACGAACAGACAGACAGTGTTGCTAGTGGAGTGGATGAGGGAAATAAGTCTGAGGACAAAAATCAGCAGGAAGACATCGGAGAGGGGACGGGCAGAGAAACGGCAGGTGTAATTAAAAAACGAAAAATAAATAAAAAATAATAAAATAACAGACTCTCTCCCGTTTCATTCAAACTCACTTCCGTTTCATTCAAACTCACTTCCGTTTCATTCAAACTCACTTCCGTTTCATTCAAACTCTCTCCCGTTTCATTCAAACTCTCTTACACATACTACTATACTCTCTTACATACACTACTATACTCTCTTACATACACTACTATACTCTCTTGCATACACTACTATACTCTCTTACATACACTACTATACTCTCTTACAAATACTATTATACTCTCTTACATACACTACTATACTCTCTTACACATACTACTATACTCTCTTACATACACTACTATACTCTCTTACATACACTACTATACTCTCTTACATACACTACTATACTCTCTTACATACACTACTATACTCTCTTACATACACTACTATACTCTCTTACATACACTACTATACTCTCTTACATACACTACTATACTCTCTTACATACACTACTATACTCTCTTACAAATACTATTAAATACTCTATACTTACATACACTACTATACTCTCTTACACATACTACTATACCCTCTTACATACACTACTATACTCTCTTACAAATACTATTATACTCTCTTACATACACTACTATACTCTCTTACACATACTACTATACCCTCTTACATACACTACTATACTCTCATACTTACATGTAAAAGGAGTTTAATAGTGTGTGTGTATGAGTATAGTGGTGTATATGCGAGATTATAATAGTGTGTGTAAGACCAAGTATGAATTCTGTCCCAGGCGGCCCCCCATAGTTTGCAGGACTCCCACTGTGAGGAGTTCACCTCTGCGCAACCTGACTGAACAAACGCAAAGAACAACACGCTCCTTGTTTCCATCGCAATCCATAATTTATGTGACGTTCCGGCGGTTGCCTGCGCGCTTTGACAATACTGAACGCTGTGACTGTACGTGGACCTTTCTCATCTGGGGGGCTGTGTAATGTCAGGTGTGTTTCTCATAGAGGTCAGGGGTCTGAAAGAATTCTCACCGACGCTGAATGACATTCGCATCTTCTAAATAAATAATACAACAGGATACGGGATGTACAGTGGCCTAGTTACACTGGCGTCTGTGTGTTTCGACATCTAGACGTTAATCTTTGACAAACTGACATTATACAATAGGATCAATTGCACACGCAGCCTTTGTCGAAGATGATTTTTTATTTTATTTTTAGCTCTACTTTACCGACTGTTAAGGAGAGGCCTTTTTCTAGCATGGTTAGCATTAGTTTTTGGGGGGGGGACTTAACGGTCTAAACGCAACGCAAGATTCTACGGGAAAGCTCGACCAACCTTTGCCTACGTGTATTGATTTAGCGTTTATAACATTCAGGCTGAATCTAAATTGTGTCGAGGGCTCGACAGCTTTACCTCTGAAGGAGAGAGCTGTAAAGACCGAGCCGGGCCGATTACTCTCACGGGACCTGCGTTTTAATCTCCGACGGTACTCTACCTCTTTACTATCATCTCATTTTTCTCGATCGATAGTAGAATTGGCTGCTGCCCGTGAAAGAACGGGAAAAGCAAAGTAAAGATATTTCTTTCAGGTCAGATGCGATTCCGGAGGGGATACGGGCCATTTGGCTAAAGGTCGACGTCAAAATGGAACCGATATAAAAGACGTGAGCTTCTGTCCCCAAAGTAGCTCAGCAGAAAATTCGCACACTGAGATACTCTAGATCAATTTCTGATTTCCTTCGTCTTTCAAGTCATCTTGTGATTTCCCAGGATGCCAAACAACAAGCTAAGAGAGGAGAGCGGGTTGGCATTAATTACTAAATGTAACACAAACTGTGATCTATCTCGGACGCTGCGCTGTGGATAAGAGCTATATCCTACAAAACCCGCAATGTGTTTTGCACACAATAAGGTGAACCGGTATTCATCAACAAAGGTGTTACTGGTTTATCAGGTGTAGTGAGTTTTTTATCCATTATTTTTTGTGCAGTCGGTCCGTGTTGCTCTGTCAACCGCCAGTGTAAAATGGGGCAATAGTAGCCTACAGGTTGCAGAAGCACGCTTGTGCCTGGAAGGCCACTTTTCAAATCCCCTTGAAAATAGAGAATGGAAGATGAATGAGGAGCGCTCCTCTGTCCTTCGGCAATTATACTTTGCAAGCGAGGCTCCGAGCTCAAAGTGGAGCTGCTCGAAGTGGAGCTGCTCGACAATAAAGATAGCCAGTACACATCAGAAGTGCTCGCTGAATGGTTTGAAAAGAAAAAGAAAAAAAATCCCCCTCCCCTTACACCTTTCTGATGCCGGAATTGGGGGGGGGGGTTACGTCAGACGATTGCTGCAACTTTCGGAAAAAAACAACAATCCAACAATTCTACATCCCCGCGCAATCCGCACAGTGATTGGGTGGAGGAGGAAAAAGTAAGCAGAGTCTAAACTTCTCTCTCTAGCTCTCTTTCTTCAACTATTTTTTCTTCACTTTTCATGGGCAACTGTACGAGTGTCTTCCAGGAAAGACAATTATCACACCTAGAGCCTTTCTAGTGTCTTTCACCTGGCCTTTAAATGTGGCTGTTCGGAACGGGTACGCTTGCACCTTCCAAAAAAGTGCTAGATGGATTACTGTTGTCTACGGGGAGGACGGATGATAAAAAATATTCTGCCATTTTTCCATACTTCTTTTATGTGAAGGAATAGTTTGACATTTGTGAAACAATCTAATTTGCCATTATTAAATTGTCACATCTTGTAACTTTAAACCACGCGATGAATGAGTTAACGTGTTTTGTTTGTTATCCTACAGGGCTTCGTGTGGTAAAGCGTGCCTCGGTGTGCAATGTGCAGAGTTGTGGCAAACGTCGCAAGGCTGCATTGGCTTGATAAAGAAACGCGGTATACAGGAAGCAGTTTTGACTGACAGCCTAGCAGTTGACTAAGCTATCGTTTACGCTCTGATAAATGCTCTCTTTTGATGCAATCGGTAACTCTTGAGTCTATAAAAGCCCGATAGTCTATTTCAAACTCCGAAAACACAAACAAAGCCGTTTTTTCCCCTTTGATTGACGGAAACGGCGTGATGTTTCGATAATTAATGACTTACAGTACCGAGGAATTTGCATGAAAAATGAGGTGGAGGAAGAGAGTGGGAGGCTCCCTAACCTATCATTGAAAGTTGGACGGCGTAAAGTTTTGGCGTGAATGGTGAATATCTAACGTATCCCGCTGCGAGAGAAATTATTGACAGATCGCAGAATGGAAATACGTGTGTGTCTGCGGGTGGAGTAGGGGGTGTGTAGAGAAAGTGTTTGGGGTTAAATGGGAGTAAATGAGGAGATTGGGGTGAACACGAGAAGGGGTAAACTGGAGGAAGCTAGACGAGAGAAGAAAACCTAAATAGAGCGGAAGGGAGTAGCGAGGGCGGCAAGAGAAGAGTCTCCCTCCCTAGCGGGAGATGGGGGGGGGGCAGAAAGAGAGAGATAAGGGCTGGCAGTTAACTCGGGGAAAGCACGTCTAAACACAGCAACTCCCCTGCTTGGGGGAAAAAAATATCTATCCTACAAAGGTAGCCGCAGCAAAAAAGGTACAAAAAAAAATGTGCCATTACCGGTTTTCTCTTTTCAAAACAGATTCTAGCCAAACGTTGCCTTTTCAGCAAGCTACAAAAGCCTTCCAGAGACAGATCATTAACAATTTATAGTGACTTAAAGATAAAAGATGTTATCCCCTCTCAGCTGTTCCTCAGAGAAGTTGACAGATTAATGGGCTTCAGCCATCCAGATTACCCCGTTAACCCAGAGGTTTGTGAAGCTCCAACTCCAAAAAAGGTTTTCGTGCTTGTTGTGAATTTGTAAATAAATACTTGAAATGACAGGAAAACATGAAATAGTGTATAAAAACCCGAAATTCCCCAAAAACGTGCTAATTGATGAAAATAAGTGATTTTCACGCTTGGCTGAGGTGGAAAAGTTTGCCAAAAAAGTTAGAGGAAAAACAATAAGGAATAAATAACAGCAGCAGCCGAGTCGCTCGCAAGGTAAAGAGGTGCTTTCCCCCTAGTTGTTTTATAATTGCTTTTTAAATTCAATTTCACTCATTGCCTGCGGGACATGCAAAGGTGGACCGTTACTGTGTCTTGAGCTGGGACTCTTAGCTGTTTAGTGGCGAGAGGCTGATTGGTGGACTTCAAACTAGCGAGGAGCTCTTTGGTTCTTTTTTAAAGCAGATGCTACGGGAAAAAATAAAGAATTTCCTACGTGTTCTTGAAACGGTGAGCGTGTTTATTCCATTGACGTATCCTGTTTTCAGAAACCGGGGATGAGCAGTTACGAGAAAATCGAATATGCTAGCAGCACAGTCCCGCTGGGATAAACAACGGAGCTGACAGCTAACGCACGGAGGTTGCGGAGAGCTAAAAAGGCGGCAAAAGTCACCGTAGAGTTGAGGGGAACGTAATTCTCTGAGAGTTCGTCACTTACCAGCAAAACATTTCACGTTACGCATCGTCGTTTGATCTCTTTCTGATGTAAATGTATCGATCGTAGCGGTTTTAAAACTAAGCCCTTTGAGAATAAATAACCCAATTCTTTGCTCAAGCTCGTTCATAGAACAACACGGTAAAGGCGGCGGGAGCGGTTAAGAGAAGAGAAGTTAAGACAGGAGCGTATATCATGCCGAGTTGCAATCAGGCTTAGCTCCTAAGTGGCACTGGTACAAAAAAGAGGATAATTAGTCGGAAAGCCTGTTGCGTGCGTGTCTGTCTGCTGTTTGTAGGACTGTCACCGAGGAGGACAGGGCGTCTCGACAACGCAGCGCACCAGATTTTACCAATCTGTCTTGGGTTTTTTTTCATTCCTGGAACGAGTGCTGTCTTCGCTAATTTATTTCTTATATGAATCTGAAATTGGCCGATTCTACTCAGGAAAGGAGAGAGCGATTACATGGCAACTGCATTAGTAACGTATGAAAAAGTGAGACTCGAGGCTCTTGTTGTGGCTGTGTGCAGTTCAATGCAGTGCAGTGCATTGCGGTCAATTGAAGCTGACAGCAGAGAAATTGGTACTTCTGCTGGCTCCGAGGACTGACACCTAAAGCTGACGCTTTCCCCGCCGACGTTTTTAGCCGTGCTGCAAAATAACTCGCACCACAAAATGGACCACTAGAGCGAGGTAAAACAACAACAGCTAATAGTTTTACAAAATGCATTAAAGAGATACTGCAGCGATTTAGAATTGCACTTTAATAAAGGTAAGGGACTTACAAGCAGTGTTGTTACCAGGAAAAGTAACTTTACTTGCGTTACTTTTACACATCTGACTGCTTCAATTACATTACAAACGCACACGTGGCCGTGTTGTTCGGCGTCTCTGTCAATCGATACATTGTTAATATGTCAAATGGTCAACGGAAGCGGCATTATACTGCATTTTTACCCTGACAACGCCCATTACTAGTTACCGCAAAAAATTGTGGAATTACTCCAAACGATGCTTACGTGACATCAAAATTGGTGCAGCGGAGGCTGAATTTTTTAACCTATAATTCCCATCATGCAACTGACTTTTTCATTGAGGCATTTTCATTTGACCTTAAACAGCCTCATCTTTCAAACGCCACGCTCTCCCAGTTAGCAATGAGGGTTTTCTGTCAAATATCTGAACTATCAAGGCGTACTCGAGGATGAAGTCATCGGGGTTATTATTTGGGTTAGAAGGCAACCTTCACAATACAGCTGTTTCCACAGGCTGAGTTCTATCCACAACGAGTAAACCGTGTGGAGTGTACTGGAATTATGATGTGAAAAACAAACTCCATGAGCAGATGGATGCACGTTTGCCAAGTCCGCGGCTGGCATCTGCTGCCGAGCATGACGGTTTTATAATTTGCCAGAAAAAATAAATCAACACTATGAGATACTTTAACATTACAAGGAGAGTCACCTACAACTGACCTACATCTGTCTGCAACTTCCTTAGACCATACATATTTGTTTCATCTTCTTATTTACACGTCTCTGTTTTCCTGCTATGTTTCTGTGGTTCTTTCTGCATCTTTTTTCTGCCTTTTTTGTTTTGACCGACTCCCCCCCGGTAGGCGAGTTTCATTCAATCGTGCGTGACAACTGAAACAGAACTCATTTTCTGGGGAACAGAGCGACGCCGCAGCAGCAGCAGAACAGGACAGATGTAAAAAGTAGGGCTTGCACGTCTTTATTTAGAGCTTGGTTTTTGTAGGAGAAATCCCTACTTTTTGAAAAAAAACAAGAAGAATTAGAAGAGTGGCAAACTGCGTGATGTTGCTCCCTCATGTAAACTGGTTTAAATAAATCATGGCTCCTCTGAAAGGCTTGGGCGCTATAACCCAAGCTTAAACTTGGCAGAGAAAGGAAGGTCCCTATTCTCATTCTCTCCGTTTCTCTATTTATATCCATGCATCTATCAACTGTTTATCTGTTCGTCGATTCAACAGATAAACGTGTGGGATTTGTCTCTCCCTCCATACTTTTTCCGTCTATCACCTCCTCTCTTAATGCCATCTCCGTTTACTCCCCCAGTGGAGGAGACAAAAAGGGAATCTTTCAATAGAGTCTCCAGTAAACGAGCTGCTCGAAACATCACAGAAACAAATCGAATAGAGTGGGCAGCTCGCTGAAGTCAAAGGCGACTTAATAGCCGAGGCCGGGCGGAGGACAGTTTTCATGTTCCTTTTGAAAGTTTCGCACTGCAAGTCTGTTGTGTTAAAAGGATGTTGTTAAACCAACTCCAACACAGCAGCTTTCAGGCCAGTAATCCACAAAAGACTTCAGTGAAACTGCTGACGTTGCAAGTATGTAGAACTGGAGGTGGTCCAAAAGTTAAACGACCATGTTTAAGGAATAGTTCGGCATTTTGGGGCAATGCTCTGCTCTGCTTTCATTGAGATGAATTGAACAATACCACTCTGTTTGTAATATACGTAGCTGCAGCCAGCAGCCGGTTAGCCTAGCTTAGCATAAAGACATGAAGCACGGGAAAACTGCTAGCCTGGCTCCGTCTACAGCCGACAAAATCTGCCTGGTCAAACCAGAAACAGGAACAATACATTTAATCCACACCTCGTCCACACTAGTTGGTGAACTGCTGTTGCTGCGGAGCTAACCGCTAACAATAGCTCTGCAAGCTTCTTTCTATTTCTATGAACTGTGTTGTTTACTTCTCCTTGGCATTTTCTTCATGTCATTTAATAAAGAGTTTTATTAAAGAGGGGGAAAAAACAGTACAAAAAATGTTCATGCAGTGTTCAAAAGATGGGTTTGTGCCATTGACTGTCTGTAAACCATTCCTCTATTGCGAATCAGTTCATATTCCGGAAAGAGAAGCTAAATAAAAATGAAAGGTACAACGCAGCTAATGAGCTAGGAAATCTTCCTTCAATATGGACGCTCCCGCTCATCGAGACGTCAAGATGTCTTGCTATTAGTCAAAAGCCAACTTATCGCAAAAAAAATACCAGCAGATTTATTTTGCCATCTGTCAAGGAAGCATTCCTTTGACAGCTGTGAGCTTAAAGCTTTGATTTACTGCCAGCGTTCGGGAGTCACCTGAAGTTTAGCATTTAATGCAGAAGTTGAAAAAGTTCAAAGCAATTACAAAACGTGTGTTCCGACAAAAACACTTCAGAAGGAAGGCATAACGAGGGCTAAGTTTAGACAGCGCGAGTGTCGTAGAGTACACTGCATTCAGAGAGCCGATTGGCTCCCTCGATTCCTGCGAAAAATATGATTATAATTCATTTTCCATCACAAAACAGTTACACCAGATATGAGTCACACGCACCGAAGGTCCAGACGCTCCGTGCGGTCCGTGCGGTGAACTCTGGTTCTACCTTCTTCTCGAAAGAGAGCGAGCGTATACCTTTCTGCCACTTAGTGTAGTGCATCAGCAAATGCACCATGTTGCTGCTCTGTAATGGAAAGAGCAGGAATAGCTGAGAGGCCTTCCAACACTGTGTGTCTGGGGGGAGAACCGGAGGATTGTTCAGAGTATAAATAACATCACATTCCGTGTTGTTGGCCTGTTAATCTGTGTCAGAACATAAACTGGAATAAATTGTTTTTTTAATCCTGTTCTTTTGTGTTTATGTGCTAAAAAGAACGAGGGAGTGAGTCAGAGAGAAAAAGCACATACGTGCACATGGACGTGCTCGTACTTTTCTATTTAATGGAGTAGTGAGGGCTTTGAAAATAATTATCGGGAGCCAGGAGTGGCGAGCGAGGGCAGGAGAACAGGTGTTAATTGCTCATTTTTTTTGAGGGTCGAGCCGCAGTGTGTGATTTTTGCCGAACGCTGCCTGTCTTCCTTGAGTGCAGCGTGCCTTAATTGCTCATTCTCGTTGGCAGGAGGAAAACACTGCATGTCAAAATGGCATTTGGAAACCTTTGGAATGCGGCGCCATGACTGGGTGCGCTCCATGTTTCTGTCATATGCTGCTTTGGTGCTTGGGGAGAAGTAAATGCCAATTAATCTAGTTTCCAATGAGAGTCGGCTTGCTTTCCTAAAGCTTGTTTTTCCGTTTTTTATTTTTGGAGGACTGACCCAGATTATTCTAGAAGAATTTCAAAGCGTTACACTCTGAGAACTGATTTGATAACACTTATGTATCCATTCTTAGGTGAAAATCTCGTCTGTAAACTGTAAACACAACAATGACGTATAATCGTCTTTCTGGCCACATTATGACCTTTATTTAGCTCTGTTTTGTTCAACACCGACTCCAGAGGGAAATATCCAGCTCTTCAGCTGCCACACCGACTGTGTCTGTCTGTTTGCGGGCCAGGTAGCATGGAGTGGATTTATCAAATATTTTGCCAGAAAACGGATTCCTTACGAGAGCCATGTTACTGAACCAAAACAAAACAAATGCTGGCTGTAAAACCAAAACAAGGAGCTGAAAGACGCTAAAACGCAGAGGGGAACTGCAGCATAGAGTGTTGTTGCTACGGGAGCGGATTTTACATAACTAGTAGACGTTTGCTAAATTGTAAATATTTAAATATGTAAATATATTGATACGTGCTGCTTTACCTATTCATTTTGCCACAATGTTCCTTGTTGTATAGAAAACAAAATAAATATACAGTAGTCCACATCCAGCTCATTAAAGCCTCTCCGGTGAACGTCGTATAGTCTGAGCATCTGTACTGGTCGTTGTTGAGGCATTTTACATTTCCCACAATGGATGAGCTGAACAGCAACAGATGCCACTGAATACAAGTAAATACACTGGGAAAAAAATGTCCTGATGTGTTTTAGGTTTACATTCATATCAGCAATTATTTTTTCAAAAGAAAAAATCCCCTATTTTCCTACAGCTGTTTAGAAACTGCATTCCTCTCCTGGAGATGACAGGTCGCGCCTGTGCAGATCACATTTGTACAGCGACCCTCGTCTGTGCCGTGGAGTCATGCACATGCGCCCGCAGGCTGAACTGCTGAGTAAATAACCAAATAAAAGAGACTGCTGAGCTGCTGCTGATGTGCTTACCCACTTTATGCCGGGGATTGCATCATGAAAAAACATCAGCTGTTGCGTTTCATTCGCCCACCAGCCGCCACGAGCTGCTGATCTGTGGCGAGCGAAGACGACTGAAAAGACAGATTGCAGTCATCGCTTAGGCTACATGCAGAGACAATTCTCTCAAAAACTGGTCGTTGTGCAGACAGCGCTTAAACTCCTATTTGGCCCCGAACGCATGCCAGGCTATAAATAACAAGTGGCAAAATGTCAAAAATGAAAACGAGTGGATGAGGGGGAAAAAGAAATCTCTGTTGACGTTCAGGAAACAATAACGTTTGCGTAGATGCAAGGTTACACAAAGAATGTGACCAGTTTATGAAATGAATCCCATTGTACGTTCCATAAAAGTTTTAAATGGATATGGGCGGATGTTAATACTTATAAACCCCGTCTTCACGCGCAGTATTTAGGTACAAATAAAGTACCCAGCATACTATAAATATTAAGGCACACTTTCAAGGCCACTTGAAGATAATTGACTGGTGCTGCAGAACCCTCCAGACAATAAAGAGTTATTGAAAATACAAGACGGTAAACAGCGGGAAACTGAAATTGTTTTGCACGACACGTCTGCGTGGGAATAAATAAAATATTCACAGGGAATGTTGTCTGAGAAAACACTATCCCGCGGTCAGAGCAAACAGCGCGGCTGCTCCGCTGTCCTGTCCCTTCGTGCCGGAGCAGAATGGACATTTTCAGGTCTCGGCAAAAAATAGCACGAGGCCCGTTACGCTCCGGCCACCGGAGGACCAGAGTGTGGGATGCAGTTTCTCAGCTCATTACAGAGCGACAGTCTGCCTTATTGGTGTCACAATGCAACGCCTGGGAGAGCTCACAGCCCCAAACGGCAGCCTCGTCGTGATGTGGGCAGAGCGGGGATGAATTTAAACGTTACAGTTATACAGGGAAAGGGTTGGTTAGGACAACAGAAGTCTTCAACCACCGGTGATTGAGCGTGGTTCATGTGCTCCGATCGAGGGTTTCTTAATCATGGTAGTTGAGGTAAGGGGTGGGTCGGCCATTTGATTGAGTGTCCTTACCAGATTAAGGGCAGAAATTCTTGATTGTTCAAAAAGCTCAAAATGACCTGACTTTGGTATCAAAGCAGTAGGTAAGAAAACATTCTGATTGCAAAGTCGCAAATAGCAGGTTAGGGGTGGTGAGCCTGAGGTCTGCATCTCGTCTCCTAATGAAGTGTAACTTCAATGTGTGGATTTATCGAGAAAAAAACCCCCATCTCTGCATACATTCAGGCTAATTACCTTAGCCGACACGGTGCGGCCAAGAGTGACGAGCCAACGAGAATTAGCACCCAACTCTGCAAGGGACCCTTTGCTCGCCCCTCAAACGCAGACTGGCCATTCATAGCGTAGCATCGGCAGGCTCCGACCGGGTTCTGACAAACATCGAGTTTTGCGAATGAACAAAAAGGAGGCTCTGATAAACCCATTGTAAAATACTGATCCAGCACCAAACCACAGACAAAGCTGAGGATCGTCCAGAATTCTATAGGACCAACAACTGAGCTAAAAGACCATGTGACCTTGTTCGAGGCATCAAAGGTTTAAGCCATCAATTGCGGCTGAGCTGATGCTACACGAATGCTATTGAGGTACACGAATGTATACTCCGTCACCTGCATGGCCGCGCACATGCATATCCTATAGTAGAGAGATACAAACAAAGCGGGGAATCTCATCAAAACAGTGCACTATGGCATCACCAGTGGTCAAAAGCACTATAATCAAAACCTGTGCAATTATGGAAGGGTAATTATTCATTCGCAATTGCTTGTCCTGTTGCATAAGGTTCTTTTTCCTTTGCAAGTGCTCCGGTAGAAGTTAGCTCTCCCTTCTGCCCATCAGTATAATATTTCTGTACATGAATCCATATTTGTTTTTCTTCAACAGTAGCTAGGTTTTACTTTTTTATTTGCCAACACAAATTGAGAACATCGAGTTTGCGGCAATTAATTTTGCAGGCGGCATGTGTCACACACGCACACACACACACACACACACACGGTCCAAAGGAAGTGAGGAAAAAGTGAGGGAAAATAAAAACTCCAAGGTCTCAGTGGGCTCTCTACGGTGCAAGACAATTTGCAGTCCTCTGAATAGCACTAAGAAGAGTAACAATAGGGCTAAAGAGGTCTATGCTTGTACAGCTTGTTGTGTACTGATAACAGTGTGAATTACAGTAGTTAGAATCCCGCCTAATGGGTCATTTTCACAGGTTCTGGGTATACGGCATTTAGACAGGGCATGTAAGCGGCATGTGATAAGCAACCAGTATTTACAGCAACTAGACCGGCAGTATTGATTCTGCAGTTTGGCCTTGCATTTAAAATAAGCAACACCGGAGAAGCTCACTATGCTGTCAGTTCAGCATTTAATCAATATGCGAGTATCTCTATTTCAAATATATCCATATGTATAAGGTATACATATAAATATACATTCTGCCCCTAAAGATGCACATATATACCTGCTAAAACATGACAGCTGTACGGATTGTTTGGGTCATTTTCAGCAGGATCGACTCAGGCCAGTGAACTGCTCCGATGGGAATCTAGATGGACTTATCAAACTAGCTTAAGTGTCAGATACCAGCATGCTGGAGAGTTTGGACCCCAAATGACATCATTTTCCAGCACAAACCAGCGTCGTCGGCCAACTGACTCTCTGCCCAGCTTTTTAACCTTCGAGAACAGAGCGACTACAATTCAAGGCTGAAAGTCCAGCGCCGGGCCCGTTTTGATAAATTCAATAGAGGCCTGCAGAACCGACATGACGCGATGCAAATTAGACTTGGCAAACATCGTTCATGTATAATGAGTGGAAAAAGCAGCCGCGTGGCTCCATCGACTCTTTGGTTTATCGCCATATTCCTGCAGAACTAACAACATTCCCACCAGTCTGAACCGTGCTATTTAGTGCAGTTCAAAATAACAAATGTCAGCATGCTAACACACTAAACTAAGATGGTGAACAGGGTAAACGGTATGCTGTGTTATAGCTTTGGAAAGTTCTTAGATGTGCAAGACACAAGGTTAGGGAGCGCTTCCATTGCCTCTTAATGGCTCTCAACATGGCGACGCCTGAGCCAGCAGCTCATAGATAACTGTGCCAAGAGTACAACGAGTGTTTACCCGAGGGTGGACAAGAGGTCGGGTGCTACACTTCCTCGATGAATTAACATTATAATAAGCATCGTAGCCGTGAGCTTATTAACCTGCCGACGTTAGCGTTTAGCTCAAACCACCACTGGGCCTAAGTACAGCCTCGTACAGCTGTCTCGTTGATTTATCAACGATCGTCGTAAAAAAAGCAATGCATCGTTTAAATCAAATCTCTAGCTGCTATTTAGCCGGGTTGCAGTCGATACAAAATTAGCTGAGGAGGCTGATTTTCTGAGGCAGCAGCATCCTCCAGGTCTTCCCAGGGAGTCCCAGGTGCCCCGAGGCCAGCTGGGTGATCCACCAGCATGTCCTGCACAGCTGCACATAGAGCTTCCTTCTCAAGCACCACAGTCCAGTAAAACATCCACATCACTGCAGCTGCGCCCCCCCCCACACACACGAATAAGATCCCAGGACCTCAGACCTGGAAGTGCTGATCCACATCACATTGGGCCAAACAGACCGCTCCAGTGCACATCGGTGAACGCAGTTGGTTGAAGCCAGAAGGACAGTGTCGTCGGCAAAGCAGACACCCTAACGTCAGTGAACTGGACTGTCTCCAGACCTCAGCTGCACCTTTATATCCCTCTGAATGTTACAAAGAGAAGTAGGACAATGAGTTTAAGGTGACTCCAGCTTAAATGTGCTTTGCCTTCGTGCCAAAGAGACACAACTCTTGCTTAGAGGGGCTTGCAGCAGTGACCCTGGCAGTCTATACTCCTGTAGGATATGTGGGCAGCACAGCCAAAAGCAGTTTCCAAATCCACAAAAACAAACCGAAATTCTGGCAGCCTTTGATTCACCGATAATCTCCACCTGTTTCTCAATAGTTCCCTCATAAAGCAAGACGATCGGCGCGTTCCTCAGGTTAAATACATCTTCCCATGCATCTCTAACTGTCTGCTCTATGAGAAATATGGGAAACATAAATAACGCAATGACAAAGTAGTGCAGTCGCCACACAAATCATTTTGACTGCGTACACAGAAGCTATGAAATAGGCTGTGGGGTTAGCTTTATTGGGTGGGAGGCGCTGTGTGTGTGTGTGTGTGTGTGTGTGTGTGTGTGTGTGTGTGTGTGTGTGTGTGTGTGTGAGAGAGAGAGAGAGAGAGAGACTGTGAGTGAGTCTGGTAGGGAAATCAATATTTCATCTCATCAGGTGTTTATGGCTGAAGCGCTGTGCAGTAAATATCACTGATGGATGGTTAGCGATGGGTGATAGAATGCACATTACACTAACGGGTCAAGGTATCACACGAAATGCACACACACACACACACAAATGCAAGAAGAGAGAAAAAGAAAGAAAAGGCCACGACTAGCAAACCTATGCAACTCTGACTCTTTCCCTTCTTGTGAGGACATTTGGTCCTCACAAAGACAGAGTCACAAGAACAGACACACACACACGCGCGCATACTGTAATAGCAGTGGGTAACCCTTAGTAATCCCCAGCCTCCTCTGTCTCTCCCAAGCAGCTGTGTCGCTCATCCCTCGTGCCTGCGAGTGTGCGTGCACATGTGTGTGATCTCGGAGGGATTCGACAGCAGCATAGCTGACAGTGATGATAGCCGACAGATTATTGCTCACCGTGTGCACCCGTGTACACATATATAGGCTAATCCACTGTGTACATCGACACTCCAGATATGGAGGGCTGCGTCAGACTACCTCAGAGGTAAAATTCATTTTCAGTGATTGGCTGGACGATTTGGCAATATTTTGGATGGTTAAATGCTTGTGAACAGTTGTAAAATAAAATAAAAACATCACTCGATGGATTGAAATAGAACTGACTCCAACCTTGCTACCATAAACAACCTGTCTGTGTGTGTGTGTGTGTGTGTGTCTGTTGGAGAGAGTTAAAGGACGTGGGTGGAAGACAAATAAATGTCAGGCAATACAGTTGTATTGACGAGTGCAGAGCCTGCGGTCATGTTAATGTTATGTATGCATGCAGCTCTACATGGACACACTTTACATACTGTACCTGTGACCAAAACCTGTTATGGGTAGCATTAGCATTAAAGCCTGCAGGGAATATTAAAAATGAAACTTTCGAATACAATTTACACTGTAAAAAACTATCCCAGGTAGATGTTTAACCAAGTTGAAAAATGATGTTCTTAAACAGTTTTTAGTTGAAGCGCGTATAGGTGTTTCGAGGATGATATATGGGCTTAAGGTTTGCGAGTAGACCAAAGTTATTTAGTTGAATAAACCAAAATATAGAAACTACAGCCGTGCGAGCAACGCTGTGAGGCTTAACTAAGACACAGCTCTGAATTGTAGCTAAATGGTTCGGTTAGCGTATCACCGTGCTGATGTTGAGCGGGCCTAATGCTACAGTGTTCAGCGTTATAGTTCAGCCTCTTAGCATGCTAATATCAGCTAAATAGCACTAAAAAAATATGTAGAGCTTATGAACCAAACTATTGAACGTATTTAAATTTTGACAGGATGGCGATGCCAGAGGAAAAATCAAGGGATCACCAACGTTATTTCAATTCATCCTCAGGAAACCATGAATTTCATGGTGTCAATCCGTTTTAAAAAATCTCGAGACGTTCACTCGCAACCACAAATGTGAATCTAACGGTGACTTAAAACACTAGGCCTCAAATAATTGCGAAGCATTTCTGTTTGAACTTAATTGGCGGATTGAAAAAACACAGCTACATAGAAGAAACTAAATAAAACAACACAATACCGTGAAAACTAATAACATACACAGTGGGTACTGTAAGGCAATCGCTGAACATGTTATCCAAGCTTTGGCTTAGCAAACAGACCATTAGCTAAGCCTTCTGCCCCTGCTGTGGAAGCCAGTGGGCCAGCCTGCACTGAAAGCCTGTTGAATACACATCCACAAACCAGCAAATCTCTATAAGCGGTCAGGAAATAGACCGTGACTTGGGAGCCCGGGGCTTGAAAAACAAAAGTGGGCCGGTGACAGGACAATTGCTGGTCTGAAGCCCTGGTGTGGGAGTGGAAACCTGGCTAGGTGGAGAGAAATGAATAACGCTGCCTGCAGCTTAAGCAACTACTGTTGACGTGTCTTTGAACACTGCGAAACAACGGACCGAGCTGCCGAGCTCCAGAGAGGAGAAAATGGATGCTAGAAGATGGAGATCGATTCAATAATCAAAACCAGGCCGGAGCAAAAGAATCAACAAAATACTATGTATTAATAAACAGTAAAGTGATTAAAAGTTTCACAAACAAGTTTCTGAAATGCCAAATTGCTGGTACTGGTGCGCACCTCCCAGCTGTGAGTGTGCGAACGCGTGAAAATCTCAATCCCGAGGCTGCTGCAAGAGCTTGTTAATAAAGGTTAAATAAGAGTTAACGCTGACAATGTCCTATCTCTCTCACTCCTTTTCTGTCTTTGGCACATCGTGTTTGGTGGAGGAGAAGGTCGAGGGATTTTCAAGGGAAAGGTGTTGGTGAGAAAGAATCCCTCATTTTTACACGGCCACAAATTTAAAAGGTAACCACGTAAGGATCTTGAATGCAACAGACGTCCACCGGCGCTGATGCTGTATCTGAGAGTGGTGGAGCCTTTCGTAGAAACCCGAGTCGTAATCTGTATCAGAGATTAAAACTGTGCTGTGGGCCTTAATCCCTCCCCGGAGCGCATACACACACTGATGAAGCCCGGCAGCATAAATCCCACTTAGGCAGCTCTAAAGCATGCTTTAATTGAAAGCATTCCGCATATTTAAAAGGTGGCTGTCGCACTGCAGCCTCCGTCAATTGGTAACGCACGCTGGAGTGCACGCAATGGAAATTTATCTGGGATCAGGATGAGACAGAGGGCGGGATTCCATACTGGGAGACAACAGCTACTGGGCTGTGGCAATACCTTGTACATGACATGCACGCACAGCTGTGCTGTGGACATTTGTCTTTTCAATTTCGGCGCCTAAGCCGCAACACGTGATTGACAAATTTTCACACACAAAAGAAAGCCTTGACAGCAAATTTGTTTCTGTTCTTTGTGCTCTGTCAACCCGTGTTGTCTTTTGTGACCTTTCCCTGACCTCTCTAACCACTTTCTTTCTCGCGCCAAGGTCAACCCCCCCTCTGCTGCACCGCTTACGTGACACTGAAATGTACCGCTAAGTGTGTAGCTTCACAAGATTGAGCTCCCCATCATCACCTGACGCCACAGATTAGACGACGGTGAAATTGAGTGCCAGGGTTAAATCGAGTTGTGGGCCCGCTCGGCTTGTTTGGAAGCCGGGCGACGTCCGCCCGCGGCCACGGAGACGGAGCGAGTAAGACCCGCTGTATCTTTAAATCAATCAGAAAAAAAAGGGCGCTGAGAGCAGAATGGGATTTAATACCGAGCGGCTCAGGGAACATAACAGGAACAAAGCCTGAAACGGCAGGATTCAAACTGGACGTCAATTCCGAACAACGGCATATTTACAAAAGATATGTGTGTCGCTGGATGCCAATTAGCAGCAACGAGCAGTCACAATTATGATGACTCAAAATGTCACAGTCAGGCAGTAGAAATGTCGGTAGCAAAATCCCTATCGTCACTTTACCCAACTAAAGACAAACTTTACAATTATTAAAATGATAGCCATGCAGAAGGCTTCAGGGAGGCTTTAGATATCTCCACTGGTTGCCTACTTTATAATTGATTTCAAGGTTTTCCTGAATATTTGTCCTGCAGAACTCTGAGTCAAACGGTCTGAAATCTCTTCTTATAACTTTTGTATTAAAGCCCGTTTAATTGATATTCAACATTAATATAAATACATTTGTTCTGTTTTTATTCTACCGGCCTTGTCTGTTCACTAATTGCTAAAAAAAAAAGCGTTATCATCATATACAATCTTTATCCATCTCAATTGTTAAAAAATAAAAAGTGATATATTATTATGGAGGCAGAACAGGGATTTCTGTGATATAGCAGGCAATAGCGCGTGGTGTTTGCCTGCTGTGACAGCATGCCACAGCACAGTGGAGGGCAGGCATAATTTAAATGAAGGGAGTCCAGACCTGGCAGCCTGTTGATATCTCAAGATGATAATGCGCAGGCCATAATTGCCTTTCGTGATGGAATCGGCTGAGGGACTGTCAGCGCCGGGCTATCTGACGGACGGTCTGTCCCTCCAACACACTGAGAACCTCAAGGGCATGCTTCTCTATATACACCATATCCAGCTAGCTAAAATAGAAGGATTCTGTCTGTATGTATATCATTCGATTTCTTTGTCAACTGTTCATATGATCGTCTTCAGACTTGGCAGGTGTATCGCCGAGGACCCAAGGAGGTACAGAGACGAGTGGGAAGTTTTTTGGGATGAGCGGTTCTCCAGAATGCCGCAAGCAGCAAACTCCCGTATGCCAAACGATCGTCCCGTTCCAAAGAAGAAAGTTTTGGAAGGGCGCCGCGCTGCACTAGTTCAGAAGAAACAAATTAGGAAATAAAGCATGGTATTGCTCCATTTGCAGGTCTATTGGAGCCCCCGAAGCAGTGATTCTCCACCAGCAGTGCTTGTACCCAAGGGGATGTCTTTACAGTACAGCTGTAAAAAAGTTGTTGGTCTGCATAAAAGCCAAGGAGGGCTAAAGCCACAAATGCACACAAATCCATTCATTTTATTATACAGTTAAACAATCTGCAGTCTTATTTGCTGCTTTTAATTTAGATTTCCTGCATTAAATAAAGTAGTGGTGTGTTTACTGAAGCTGTGTGGGAACCCAGTTTGACAGCCCTACACTGCTGTGATGTTAAAAACATTAAAATGAAGCTTCTATTTCTCAAACTATGAACATTTTGTGCTCGATTTAACTCAGATTTTTGACCGTTTGGGTAACAGTTTGCTACGACTGCTGCTACTCAAAATGAGGAAACAGATCTATTTATCACATTGCTTTAGTTACTGTTAAAATCAATCCTAGAAATATGAGCCCAGAAAAGGGAAGAATGCTTGTCAAGGTTGCGTTGGATATAACTCGACAGCAGGGTAGAGCTTCATCCTTCAATGATTTTCTAACATGTGGTTTCGTCTGATAAAAATCAAAAGTGAGAGCCTGTTCTCACATAGAAACGAAGTAACAAAAGGCTCCGAGGTTCAACAAATGCACTGTGATCTGTGATCAGGGCGGAGTGCCCGGTCAGGATCCACAAATCTGTCGGTGGTTAACGTGGAGCTCTCTCGCTCCCAAAAAAATGTCAGATGGAGAAGAGAGGAATTGAGCCAGACATAAAAAACAGATAGCAAATAGTCATTCCAGTGCCAGGCACGCAACCGAGACGAGCCTGAGCTGACGAGAGTTTATTTTTCACATAATTCTGAGGTTCAGTGATTGCAATGACAATCATCGCTGCGAGGGATCTGACCTTGTGCACTCCTGTTGATGATCAGTAGATCGGCTGGTGCATTAAATCAATTGTGGGAATATAACTGTTTTACAAAAGCTAACTCAAGCTAGTAAATGCTACAACAGCAAGTCTGAACTGAAGCAGGGCTGAAATGATAATATTTAGCTTGACAGTGTAACTATTTACTGTGAGTGTTAAGAAAATTGTCTCAAAACCACTGACTACACCATTTTCTCTAATTTTTTTCTTTTGACCAGTTCTCCATTGAAAGTGAATCCAATCTCAAAGGAACTACCCTCCATGAGAAGAAATAATATGAGAAAGAAAAAGTGTTTTTTAAATTGTCACAGTGTTGCAGTACTATAAACACTCAATGGGAAAACTATTGGCAACAATGGGCTATTTCTAGCTCAGTAATTGGATGGCTGGCTTGGAGTGAGTAAAGCTCACTTCACTGTGTTTATACTGTGGTTACTGAGCTAATTAGAGTCAAACAAGTTGGAAGTAACCACCCTTCTGATTGTCTTATGTTATTTTGTGTCTCACATAAAAAAAATAAAAAAACAGCTCTCCCTACCACTAGCACTCATGCATTGGTAACCGTTGTTGAAAGCAGTCCACCCCTCTAGGCTCTTCACTGGAGCGATTCAAGTCCTGAAGTGTCGGTGACTCTCTCGGGTATTATAGTGAACATGTGTGAGTATTCGAGTCATATGGCTGAACAGTGTATTGAGTCAATGAGGGTTGGCTTTAATTGAAAGAATGGCACCAATGTTAGGACCACTTAGGGTTTCCTAATTATCTTACTCTACAATGGCATTGAAAGCAGCGCTGAAAGAGCAGTATTTCTTTCTCCTATCCTCCCGGTATTTTGAGAGGATTAACCCCGGCAGTGGAGCGGAATTTGTGTCAAGAATTGCAGGTTCACGTCTTGTTAATGACCCTAATTAAAAAAAAAAAAAAAAAAAAAAGGGGAAAAAAAAGGGCTATCATGGATTATAGAGACATGACAACGATACTGAGCCGTTGGAGAAAACTGTAATTAGTGTGCTCGCTTTCAGCAAAGCGCACTCTTAAAAGAATTATCATTATGATGTCCATGGAGAGGTTCCTCCTTCCTTCTTCCTAGAAACTTCATTAAAATTTAGCCAACTGACAGTTCAACTGCTTACAGTGCGCACACTTTCACATCAGCTAAACTCATCCCTTACTCGTCCACTGACATTACAATTGCATTCAGTACTTACTCCTAAACTGACATTCAAACGCTTTCATCTCTTAAGACCCGAACGCACTCAAAGCGATAATTGACCCGCCTCATTGCACGTCAAATGGTGCTCCTATGGCGCACGGCAGGCATCAGGTTTAAATGCTAACACCACGGAAACGGCAGTATTTTGGGAAAAGGTTGGTAATGGGCAATATTACAGATACTTGATCTAAATAATGAAGTTGCTGGTTAAAAACTATTAAGTGGATACGATTCAATTATTGATATGATAATGATAAAAGTTTAACTAGATAATGTGAAACTGACGTCGCGCGATCCGCTAGATGGAAGATTTATCACTCTGTTGGATTTCTCGGGAAACAATAAGTCCACTCGCTTATGTACAGTGGTGTTATAGAGGGAAGCTTCTCTTAACTCATAATCAATCTACGGCTGAGTAAAGATGCCGTTCTGCAGAGAGCGCGCTCAACTGGCTATCAAGTTACAAACGGAATTTACTTTTAGTTGTGACAGCTGATATAACCTACCAGCTGCAGCATTTGTCATTTTAACCAGTGAAGGCAAACAGTATGTATTTACGTTATAAAATATTGAAGTCTGAGACTGTCTGAGGCAAAGTACATAGGTCTATTCCTTTTAGCTCTGACCAAACAGGTTTCCTGACTGCAAAAAAAAGAACAAGCTGTCAAAGTAGTTTTGCGTGCCTTAAATCGCATTTGGTGCACGTTTGGCATTTACAGCAATAGTTGTACTTTGTAATGCGTGTGTCAAATGCTTTGAGTGCGTTTGGGATTTTACTCCTCAAATTACATTTCAATTGCCTTCATCTTATACTCAACTTTCATCTTAACCTCTTTCAAGTCTTTCTCCTCAGCTAACATTATGCTTTATACACTTTAAAATACAATTCAACTTCTTTTCTACTGTAACATGTTTACTTAAATTTCAACTGCATTCATCTTTTTTCATCAAATGACATTTCCACATATTTCAGTACTGACAACTTCAAACCCTATTAAGTCAAAAAACAGCCATTTTGATTGCCGCAACTTTCAATATTCATACACAATTGACTCGCTTCATCTTTACTTAGTGCTTGCACTCAAATTGACACTTACACTTCATTCAGTGCTGAAACCAACGCTGAAACTTCCATTTTAACTACTCGTTCAACTTCTTGCAGTATTTGTATTTTCACTGCCACTTCAACTACAACCTCTACTGTTTCAGTATTTCAACTATTTAGAAATTTAAAAAGGTAATTTTCAACAGCGAGCGCACGTGGAAATTCTTACGCCATTTTCTACAGTTAAACTTTTCTGATGGTCATTATAATTTCATGAATAGTATTGTTATCACATGTCCTTCTCTGTGCGGTCACTACATGGTGGGGATCAATTTTGGGTTATACAGGTTCAGACATCAGGCTATTGGATCTCATTTAGAAATAAATACCCTGCAGGCTTTTGTATTGACGTCTTCGACCAGGAAATATGCACCACAGATTCCAAATCTCGTCCGTATTCCCCTCACATCGTCCTCGTCACCCTCCTCACTGACTTAATGAAACGTTTAAAAGGATAGCACCAGGCCTTCACCGAATCGCAATCACTTCATTTACCAAGTATAGGAATAGATAGTAAATTGTCTCAGGGGACTAAGGTATAGATATTTTGAGAACCCTAGAATTTCACCAGAGTGCGGACACATACGATGCGAGGAGAACAGGATATACTTTAATAAGGTAGCAGGAACTACTGCACATGCCCGCGAGCAGCAGTGATTTGGGTCTTGACCCCGACATCTTGTAAAGCTCTACCTTAGAAAGAAAATTACGTTCACAGAAAAACAGCCTGGAATTGCTCCAATTTCCTTCTCTGGGAAATATTTCTATAAAGATGCACAACTGAGTTCACCACATACAAATGGCTTTACGAACCTTGACTAAGACGGCCAGATATGTGCATTTTAAGATTTAATAAATAAACTGAGAGAAAAAACATTTTTTAACCATGAAATCCACTTATACAACCTTGAAAGTTGCTGGATCTGTGGCCATCCTCAACTCAGTCACTGTTTTGTTTTTTTATCCCAGCTCCAGCATAACCAAATCCAAGGTAATTCCTGCCCACTCTCCTTGACAAAAAAAATGGATTTTATTTGCAATTATTTTGGGGGGTTTTCTTCCCCTGGTCACAAATAAACATTTGTATTTCCGTCTGCAGAAATGTCAGGGGGATTTATGTGGTCCCCGCTTTGTGTCGGTGGCCTATTTAATGCTACAGTGCACACTCCTCACAACCTGAAATGAAAAGCATTGGTCTTTATGTAGCCGGTCATGTTCGCTGCCAATCACGCTGACAAGTATTCCGAATTCAGATTCCCGGATAGTGCGTTTTTTGGAAAGGCATTTCCAGACACTAAAATGAATCATATTTCCGGTATGTCGTACCCCGAGTTAGACCCCACTAAAGAACAACAACAGAAAAAAGTGAAGAAATGGGCCTCACCTGTGTGGCTAAAGTAGTTTTGGGTACTGCAGTGCCACTAGGTGGACAGGTTTTCAAGCAACTACTGCTGCAAAAATACCACAGTATTAACATTTTAAAAAATCAATGCAGTCCTTTTACATAGCTTCAATTTCTTAGCTAATTATCTTATCTTAGTACTTATTATCTGATGTCCTTCAGAAAAAGAAAAAAAACACAGACTTCTAGATTAAGGACATTGTACTCAGAGATGTTGTTACAAAATTGTACTTAAGAGTACCCGGACTCCATTTAGCCTTTTTTCTAAGAATCCAGAGTATTGGTCTGTCTTTAGTTGGGCATTGTGACATCTGCCGGTTGGGCTTTTTTCCTATTTGGAGCCTTCTGTTGTCGTCCCCACTTTCAAAAGTGGTGTTAAGCCATTAGAAGCACCCAGCGAGTAATCTCTGTGATCTCTGAGTTTTTGGTTCTTGGGAGTAAATCATGTTAGATAAAGGTAGGGGTTGAAAGAAAACCCTCTAAGTAGTGCTTCGACTGCAAGTAAACTCATACACTAGTGCAATGCTGTTTGAGTGATTTGATTGAGCCAAAACCTACAGGTAATGGTTCACTATCCCCCTCTGGCTCAGCTACTGCAGCGAGGCTAATCGGGGCTACCTTTAAAGAAATCTTTGAGAGAAATTGAATATAAGACACCCAGTGGCATGGCCGAGTGACAAATCTATTCCATCACATCTCTGCTTGTCAGACTTACCATTTTAATGCAATGGCAAGGGGGAAATATTTCCTCAGTGAAAGATGGAGAATTGTTAACGTTCCGTATCCCTCCCTACTGGGTTGAGCTCAGTCCAAACAGCAAAAGACCAGGACACTCAAAACATGATATCCTGCCGAGTTAATGGTAGATTTACATGTTTGACTGACGCCATTTAGGAAGAGCTAACAGTAATAATTAAACATTTTATAAAACCAACAGACTGATTACAACATAAGCACGTAAACCACGCCGCTCAGAGATGACTCAGGACACAGCTTGTTGCACTGCGTCAGGGTATGTCATGGGTTGCACATCACTGACATTTCAAAAATACAACATATTTACACTGAAAAACACAAATGGGTGAGTGATGAAGCTAATTAAGTGCAATTTAGGTAAAGAATGTGCAATTAGCAAGCAGGAGTCACTACAGAATAAAGGAGTAATACATTTGAAGTTCAGATGTTTTAAAAAAAAAATTAGGCACATAAAGGTTTATGTGATTAAAAGAAAAGAATACATTTAAAGGAAAGGTAATTATGTCTGTACAAGACAACAGGACGTCATTCAACACATAATAACTTGAGTTTAAGTGCTTCAAACTAAGAAAGACTACCTCCGTACAGCTCACTCAGATGTGACACATTATTCTCAAAAGTTTATGAAAAAATGCTGCAGCCTATGGTAAGATGACGGGGAAAAAAAACAGAAAAGAAAAAAGAAAGCTTTTTGCACCACAATGACAAAGAGAAAGACTAAATCTTCTCTTTTTAAAATCACACAGCACTCTGGGTCCAAATTATGATGCTGAGTGTGGCTCATTTTCTCCAAAAACGCAAAATTCGTTCACTCTTTTTGAGCTGTGTAAGGTAGATGTGAAAGGGTTTATGAAAGAATAAATCAATCATTCAATCGGGCTTAACCCTTTAAAGATAACGTTTAGTACATGTGCGCCTTATTTTACAGTATTTTTCTACCAGACATGTACCCCAAAGTTACTATGATGCTCATACTTGATATTGGGTCACGTGGTCTCAGTTATTGTGTTTTTCTACTGTTTTTATTGCTTATTTATAATACTTCATTTTTTCTTATCTAGTCTTTCTTTACTATGTCTCTTGTGTGCACTTTAACTCTATGCTGCTGTAAGATTTCCCGCATAATAAAGATTATCTTATCTTATCTTCACTGGATGCATTGATACTAGCTGCGTCTAAAAAATAAACTGTCATCATTTAGCTTTCTTTTCAATTTTGTAAAAAAAAAAAATAATTCATTAGATTTAAATGTTTAGCTAGATGTCGGTCTGTCCATCTACTGTTAATATCCATTGAAACCATTATCACAAATCAATTTAAAGGTATCTTAACCACACAGAAAAACAAAAATTCCACCAGACGCAATGCTGAAATGATAGCGCTACTGCTCTGCTAAGCTAGTTAGCATTAGCAGGGGTATAGCATTTTTTTTTTACCTCCATCCAAAAAAGATTGAGATAATGCCTTTAGTTTTGGTAATTATAAAAGTGAATAACCAATATGTTTAATTCAAGATATTTAAATTACAGACAACAGCTAGAGAAAAAAGTAGTAGCTAGTTTTAGCTAAGGCTAGCGGTGGCTAACTCACCAGCTATTGCAGTTACTGCAGCCCGAGTGTCCTTATCTCAGTTTGGATTGGAATTAAACAGGTTTTTTTTGTAAATGGAAAGTTTACACACTTGTTGCTATATAGGGTAATATTTTTTATGACGTATAGGCTTACATGTAATACTCTACTCGTTTCTGGAAATGGAGCTCTTATTTTGAGTAGAAGTAAAAGCGCCGACAATTTCACCACCAACGATTCTGTTCAGCCGTTGTAGCTTTTCTTAAGAGTGAACCTCACGGACATGTCCTTGTTGTTCCTCCCACTAAAATGCACCACGTTCTGACAGAAGTAGAAACGCGCCATTCACCTAATTTTTGGCAGAGTGATTTCCACTCTGCCAAAGGTTCAGGGCACCTCGCTACTGCCACAGCCATTACGTCTCTATCATCAAGGACAAGACGAGGAGCAGACTCCACATTTGCATGACCCTCAGCTGAGAGTTGGTGAAGATGTCAGGGCTAAGTTGTTCATGGTGGATAAACTGCTGACATGGCATTTTCACTGGCTCCCCACATACACACACAGTGTCCTGACACATCTTAATAAACACTCACTCCTTTCTTTGGCTGAAGACACGGACATCAATTAAAAAAAAGAAAAAGAAAAACCAATAAGCTGTATTCCTTTTAAAAGCCTCAAGATGTACCGCTTTATATTCAAGGCTAAACAAATCAAGTATTTAAGACATTCAAAGCTCTACTTGAAGTCGTTCCAAACGAGGCCTACGCCAAAAGACTCTGTTCAAAGCCGGACCAAACGTGTTTCAGCCTGTGACAGGAGTTTCTGGGTTGCCAGTCAAAGAATTTCAGGGAGAACGTCGTATCTCTGAGGGGCCATTACTGCGAGGCAAAGCCCAACCAAAAACCGCCACACACATTTCTTCCCCCGGGACGTTCTTAGGGAGTAATTCAGTAAAAATATGTGTGAAGTGAGAAGCCACCGCGAGGAAGAGTGGCAGTTTGCGAGTGCAAGTCTGGGATGGGAGTGCGTTCAAGGGAGAGTGAGAGAGAGGGGGATGGGGAAAAAAGATGATGCTGTTAAAAATTACAATCACATTTGTTGCTGTAGGTTGTTGAGGTTGCTCCCGGATTTCGCTCTGTCCTAATTTAAATAAGAGAGTTTTTCAGGATGGCGAGGTCATTGTGGCGAGCTTGTCAACGGGGTGAGGCTATTTTCTTGAAATGGGGTGACCAACAAACAGGTTGGCTGAAGCAAAACTTCCTGTTTTCACTGTCAGTGGTTCGCCTTATGTTCATATCAGGTCGTAGAGAAAAAGAAAAAGTGACTGCTGGGGGAATGAATTATACAAACTGAATGTAATAGGCTGTAGTACTGTATCTCCTCATTCTCTTTCCATCTCTTCACACACATCAAATGCACACTGTTTCCTCTTTCGCGCACACATTTCTGTTACTATTATTACATTGCTATTACTTATTCAATGTGTGCCATTGCTGTGGCTTTCATTAAATATGTAGCTAGCGTATTGATTCCCTAGAATATTTTCCCAGTCTCAACCTTTACTAGAGCGCAAAAATACAATGAAATGCTAAAACTACAATGAATTTCTCAATGGATTTTATTTTGTTTTTTTAAGCTGCAACGAAAGCAAGAGCTCTGTCCTCCAACCCCCCCTCTACTGTCATGTGGCTGAGTTCTGACAGTGAAGCAGTTTGGCTAGAGGCTTTTTTTATATTAAGTATTAGAAATGTGAGTGTTTGTGTCTGTAGAGGGGAGTTCAAATAAGCAGTGTCTATTTTTCTAAAGCACACTGCCATTAAGTGGGTACATAGACCCACACACTCAGAGGAAGATGTCCACATGTATTTGTCCTTCACTAACTGTGGAACTCACAGAGTTGGAGCTCCCTCTAGGGGTGAGCGCAGTAACAACTGTGCTGGACTCCATCCCAGTGAGTTCACAGGATGTCGGCTTGTTTTGAGAATTTAATTCTGACCTAAGCAGCTTTCTTTTTACAAGCACATAAATATAAACTTTTAGGATAGTCAACTTTTTATGTTTTAAATTAATCTAGAATTAATATCTAGGGCTGGGTATAAATCAGCGAGTGGTTACACAAATTAGAATTTGAGTACAAATCATCAATATTAAGAGCTAGGGTTACTTTTTCATTTAGCATTTCAAACAACGGAAATCGCATCACAAAACACAAACACAGAATCAACGATTATGAATGACTTTTTAATGCAAATTAGAGTATTAATGCATTTAGATCACAAAGGGTCAATCATGTTTAACTGTCACTAAAAATCAAGCATGACAAATTTGTTTGCAATAAAATACAGGTTAGAAGAAATTGCTCACTTGCTTCTACGACACCATTACCTACAGCACAGAGATGCAGACTTGTCCTATTGAATTGAATGTAGTTGTCAGTAATGTTATGTAGCTTGTTAGAATATACTGTAACTGTGCTTGTGCATGGATCTGTGTGGGTGGAGGGATATCGAATTTCCAGGCTTTGTAGGAAAAGCTTACTGTAATTTTGAGTGGGTGGGTGTGAGGGAGGGAGGCTTATACGTGGGCGAGAAAGTAACCAGGTTTTATTTTACGGAAGTGGCAGGACAAACAATGAGAGTCTCGTATAGGTGAGTAGGATGGTATTTGTAGTGCTGCGATTGTGTGTGTGAGCGTGTGTGTGGGTGTGTGTGAAGAGAGCCTATTTGGAGGTGTTTCTGGAAGTGTGTGTGGGGGTGTTTTGCCTATTCACAGTCCTCTCCTGGTGAATTTCTGTCAGTGATTTCAAAGTGCTTCAGCCTGGCCATCACTCTTTTCCCCATCTGGTTGAGCTCAGACGTGTAGGTCGCCTCCACCTGAAGCTCCCTCTGGTGCCTGTGACAGAGAGATTCAAAATTACAGATGGAAGGACTGAGGAATTCAAACTGGTCAAGAGGACCAGAGGTAAACTAGAGCCTGATTCAGCATTCACCACGAGGCATCTAAACTGAAATTCATTTTAACCCTAATTAACATGATGTCGATATTAGTATTGATTAAAAAATGCTGCATTTTCAAATTGCAGTTATCCGAGCCAGATCATGATCATGTGTCAAAAATATTAATAAATAGTTGAGAGAAAAACTATTTTCAAGATTAAAGCTGTGGGCTAGATGCACAAGATAAAAACTATGATATTCTCTGAGATTAAAGAGGTAAATTTACACACAAAAAAAAGAAAAATGTCAAAAATTTGCTTTTGCCCCACATTATTAAGGTTTGATCAACCTTAATAATATGGTGATTTTAATCCAGAACCAGCTATTACATCGAATTACATCAGTATAAGAGCAACATGTATTTGTATGATAATAGAATAATGTGCATTATGAATTTAGTTGATAAGAATTCATGTTAGCTCCGAACTGTAACATGGAAGAAGGTTAACCGAGTTCCTATACAGTTCATCCTCAATGAGGAGTCTTTGCTACGATTATGCAAGTCTGAATCCAACAAAGCAATCTTGATTAATGTTGAAAGATAAGGACAAAAACAGGTATGAATTTCTTTCTGTTACATTGTTTTGAAAAATTACCATCAGAGTGTTCCTGTTTCCAGGAAGCTTTCGTTGGACAGATTTGCACATTAATTTACTTCGTGTTTGGTTTATCCTGAGGACTCCCCTTCATAAAGCTAAGAGCACAACGTGTTCTGGACTATCTGTGTCTGTATGTGAATATGCTCAAACGTTCATCTTATTTATTGCATAGAAAGTGCTTCCCTCATGTTAATAAGCAATCACGCTGCCTAAAAACAAACGCATGAGCGATCTCTGTCTAAATAACACACACATCATGCCAGACTTACCTGACTGTGGTTTTGCTGGTGAGGTTGCTATTGGAGACCAGAGCTTCCGCAGACAAGAACTCTGCTCCGATAATCTCTGGTGTTAGTTGTAATCCTGAGCCTTCAAACCTGAACAAAGACAAACACATATTTTGAGCAGAACAGCAGCGATTCTTACTAGAAAAAAAGCTTTCAACAAGAAAATCATGGATGTCAATGCTGCGTGTGCTTACGTTTTGTCCATTAGTGGTGGCAGATCATCAGGAGGGCCGGTGAGAGGAGGGGGTGCTGTGAGTGGAAGTGTATCTGTGCAGTAGTCCACAGACCTATAGAGGACACACACATCGCTTTTTCCCCTGAAGAGCCAGACCACACATTGCCGGAACGAGATAATGGTCAGATATCTACTCCATCTTACTTTGATGAAAGGACCGCTTAGGGATGTTTGAAATCGCAGTTTGAACGGGAATGATAAAAGATCTCCAGAGTGAAAGTTGATGCCACTTACGGGTACAAAATAGAATTAACACACAGACAAGCCACAGGTTTGGATTTGGAGGCCCCCTGTCCCCCAGGCCCTGAACACAAACTTCATAATGGCGGGGGGAAAGTTTGCAATCTGAAGTACATCGAGTCAGTTTGAGACTTTATTAAATGTCTACCATATTTCATATCAGCTCTTTTACTCCTCAATTTAATCTAGTAATATGTTACAAGCTAAGATTAGCTTTGTGAGTTAGCTAGCTCATTTAGCTAGACCTGAAAGTTACTATGTTTAAATATCAAACCTGCTGCATCCTATTTGTCCCATTTTCAGGCAGTGGAAATAAATTGTTAAAAATGGCCTTCTATTCATAGTAAGTATGACATCAAATTGAGTAAATAGTTTGTTCAAACTGCATAATACGTGGATTTTGTGTACAACATGTACAAGTGGACTGCAAGTCAGATGGCTTAAATAATTAACCGGTCGGATAAAGTAATAACAAATGATGGCGAGTGACATTAAAGTACAGTCAAGAGGAAAAGAACAGGAGCTGACACACATTAGGTACTGTAGAATATTTAACACTTGAATAAATCATCTTTTATTCAACGTTAAATTATACCGGGAATTAATAACACTGAGTAGAAGAGGCAATGTAGTAACAATTTTCATTCAACGATGGGTCGGACTGCTGCAAAGAAGACATTAGTTCAGTGTGAACAGCCTGCTGCATTACTATTCATTTTGAGTCATAACCGTGTCCAGTTTATGAATGCGAGTCAAGTAGTCACTCTCTCTCTCAGCTCTGTTTGAAGTCTCCACCAACTCCTGAGGGAAATATCTGGCTCTTTAGCTGCTAAACGCTCCACTATGTCGACCAGCTGGTCTCCTAACAGTGTCTGTTTGACGTTTGGTGCTGAACAGGTAGAGAACAGTGGCTTGTTAGAGCTTTTTCACTGAAAACAGCTGCCTGGTTCAGCCGAAAGCAACGCCATGAGAGCGCAACGAAACAGTAAAGTCGTGGACCAGACGGCTAAACAAGGAGTCAAGCGGAGCTGCAGCTTCAGGCAATAATTCTCTGTCGGTTCATCACAAACATAATCATTCGATACATTATAAAAATATTCAGGGGACTTTAAGTATTCTGTGCTATAAAACTGTACAGTGAGCTGTATCCAATAACTTTATAGTAAATTACAAAATCAAAGCAAGTAAGCATTTGAATCAAACTCATCTATTATGGGTTTCAGTTGAACCCAGAGTTACTATTTTAAAGTTTGTTGCTTGTCAAGATACAACAGTATCCTTTTAATCATTCGCACAAACTTTTTTCAAGGAAACACATTCTCTTGTTGTCAAGTTGCTGTCAAGTTCGCTCTAATCTTCCATCATTGCCAGCTGACATAAATGGTATTGTTTGTGTTTGTAAGATATATCCGGAGGGACTGCGAGTGTAACCGCCGATGCACAGGTGGAAAATGAATCAGACTGAGCAGGAAAGGCTGGGCGAAAGTCATCTCTTGCATGACCAAAGAAGAATATATCTACTGTTATCGTGCAAATCAGCGCCGACAGGCATAAAGACGATACTTCGCCTTGCCAGGCATCTGATTATGTAACACGGGGAAGGTGAGGAGAAACGGGAAGTAGACAGAGAGGTGAGGAGACAGGGCTGTAGCGGAGTCGGAATCAAACCCCACGCATTCACGAGTACATCATGCGAACAGTGGCTGACCCAATTACTTGGCAATCTTGTCAAATGAGGACTGGAAATTTTTCATGCAAGAATTATTACAATCTCCATGAGATTAATATCTTTAAAAGGGGTCAGAACCAGAATGTAAAGAATAGCTGAGTGGTATTCCCTGTGACAGGGTGCATAGAGGAGCATACAGTGCACCACATGGGACAACCCCATGCTGTGTTTACTAACAAACTATGTACAAATATCATAATTTATTCACTGTCCATTCAGGCTCAAGACTGAATCAATCATTATTTCACAGTGTAATTGAAGATAGTGTGCTTGGCTCTTTGCCTCTGCACAGACAAAGTATTTTGCTCAAGGTATACAATAGTACTACAGTCAAGCATGATTATATGAATATACGTTCCTCCGCAAATGGTATCTTTTGTACAACATCAGGTTGGAAATTCAGATTTTCCTTGAAAATAAGTCAAACAAGGGGAAAGTAAGGCAGATCACTGCTGTAGAATCAACACACATCAATTCAGTCCAATGCGATCAAGAGAAATCGTGTGTTATGATGAAACCAGAGAACACACGATTGACGTGAAAAAAATAAAACTTTAGGGACTATTTAACAAAAGTAGAACTGATAAATACAAGAAGAAAAAACCTGCTTTGCAGCATTCATACAGATGTAGAAAATCTTAAGTTATAGTCTTGGACGATATGACAAGATTATTGTTCAACACGATATTGATTGGCCACGATATTGGTCCACACGTGTCCACGATAACGTGTGTACTACTCCACCTAAGTTATTACTAATAATACTTTCAATGCTAACGTTATGAATGGAGCTTCAAACTATTCTGTTCGGCCCTAGTAATGACCCATGTAGCCCTAACTCCAGCAGGAAAGATGTCTGCTCTCCTTAGGAAACACGATGCAAATGTACCTATTTGCCGATTTTGAACAAAGTGATTTTTAAGCTGAGCAATAAACAAGTCGGGACTACAGAAGGAACGCCACAAATCTCTGCTTCCATCGTAAAAATCACGATCCAACAAAATACAAGTCTGCCACCGACTACACCCACAAAGAGCAGCCAAACCAGCACTACTACCACGGTGAGCAATCAAGCCTGAATTATCAACAGAATATAAATGAGGCGAGACTGCAGGAGGGCAGTCACTACTGCACAGTCATGTTTCTGTAACAGCGCCTGCGAGGTGATGAACGGGATCTCAAGCTATTAAATATTCAAGCTGTGTCTTGGCAATTTGACAGGATAAATATTTACTCCGAGAAGATTAATGTCTACTCCAAGTGACCACTTGTTAAATCAGTAATATGAGCCTACGTCTTACCAACCTTTCAGCATGTGCTGAAAAAAAGACAAGATGCACCCTACTCTATATACTACAATATATTATATACTGACAATGTCAAAAACTGGAGAAGCTAGAATAAATTGCTACCATAAGTTCAAATTCTTCCAGTCTTTAAAAAGATATGGACAGCGGAAGGGAACAACAGCCACTTTACTCTCTGTAAACAAGTACTGTAAACATGTATTAGTACTTTTTCATCCCACCATCGTTCAGATGGAGGTTCTCTGCGGTTTTACATGGGAACCTCTGCTAGAATATACACTGTCTCTTAGCTTCAGGGTGGCTATGGTCAGTACTGTGTGAGGGACCTCTGGTACAACTCTACATTTTACACAGTGATAAAGTTTAGATTGGCCTACCTGCGAGGTGCACAGTCACTGGTGAGAGCAGGTTGGTTGGACAGACACTTGGAGGTAAGCGAATCAAAATCCCTCCATGTCATGAGCCCTTTGATCACTTCCTGTTGTTGGTACAGAAAAGAAAAGCCACATCTGCATTAGTCCACTCAGATAATAAAACAGGAGCTGGTTTCAGATGCAGGGATAGTTCGTTTTGAAGTGGGGTCTTTTGAGTTACTTGGTGAATTCAAATTAACCCTTTAAAAACACCGAAGTCACACAATAACACAAACGGTAGAACAAGAATTCCCGTGTTCTGCGAGGTAAAATTACTGTTTTTGTCAAAAAAGGCTTTGTGGCTTTGAAGAGAAAATAGATAGCTGCTTCAGTTACCCATCAAAAAGGAGTCTGACGGAAAGGTTCAATGGTGAAAATATTCGAATTAGAGCGTACATTTAAACTGATTTTATGATTTTGTGTGTCTAAAGTATATTTTGCTGCTGCCCCCATCCAGAGCATTGCTTAGCTCCAGTGCTGGTATTCCTGTCTGTTTCTCCAAACTGGTTTCAAAGAAGGTGCAAAGTCTCTGAAAAAAAATTACTTTGTGATCCAGAGACTTCTGAGTGTGTGGGGTTTGTGTCCCTCTGCCACACATGTTGCTCTCAGGGATTGTATACCTGCATACAGAAAGCAAAACAATCAGGTCTATATTATCCAATGTAAGCACAGAGAATGGTTTTCTTTACTTAAACAGAGACAGTCTAAAACCATAAATATCTATTTTCTAATGTGTTGTTATTACCTGGGCATAGGGCAGAGGTGGCACTCCGGGTCACTCTCCAGGTATTTAGGGGTCGGTTTGTAGGTCTGCAGGCCTGGAGCTGGGTTCTAAAACACATGATATAAACAAGGAAACAGTAGTAGTTAGAATCATACTGATGTGTATCATGTACAGACACACACACACACACACACACACACACACACACACACACACACACATAATGTCTTATTTCAGACTTTGAATAATTGATGATGTAATGACAGCCTTACGAAGATTCGGAGTGGGTTTGCTGGAAAAGGTCTGAGCATAGCTTCGGGGGCGCTGAAGGAGAGACGGCCAGCCTTCACATCCCCCTTCTTATTTTCACGCCGCTGTTCCTCCCACGCTTTGGGCTCCACTGTCGTGGGAGATTGCGCCCCGACCTCATTGGGCACCAGCTCGTCCTAAAAAGTGCCAGGAACACAGTGAGAGACGTTTTAAAAAGGTAGGTGGATGGAAGTGGCTAAGCAAAGAAATAAATGAATAAATATATTTCTTTAATAATGAAATCTGTATGTTGTAATCCAGGAACTGCAGAGTTACCGGAGCTCCAGTGCGAAGCGGTCTGGCCAAAGTGGTGGGCGTATAAGAGTTGAAAGCATTCCAGGCTGACACAGACTGGTAGCCCATCAGCTTATAGTGCTGGGGAACCTAATGACAAACAATACCAACAATGAATTCGGTTATTAACAGCAACAGAACATAGAAACAAACCAGGAGATGAGACACACACAGAGCTAGTATGTGAATAGCTTTAACATAGTTTTTAATAACTATTTTAAAAGCTACAGGGCTTCTACCAGTCCCTTTTAGGACAAAACTATTTTGTAAAAACACATTCTCTTATGTTTTGATATTTTGGAATTTCAACTTCAGTCCCTATAATGAGTCTCTAATAAACTGTGTAGCCCAAATACAGACAGTCAATCCCTTAAGCACAAAAAAGTCCCCATTGAAAACCATTAAATAATAAATAGTTTTTCCATTACAAGATATAATCATTCCTTCTATTATATCAGGCTGACCCTAGAGCCCTTTCTTCAAAATTGTAGTTGTTATTACGTTCCACCACATTGAGCCATTTTCTCATGTTTATGGCGAATACGTGCTATGTTCCTGGTTTGCTGCACAAAAAATGTAACAGCATCAAAATCAATGTTGCTAATCATTGAATTATCCCAGATTGTGGGGGAAACAGTTATTTTATATGGAATATATATATATTCTTTTTCATAAAAATACCCAGCAGCATTATTATAAAAAACTGTTATTTAAAGGGCTAAAATTCCGAAAATGAAAGAAAGTTGGTTAAAAGATTTAACTCAGTACAAGTCGAAAATAATATCAATATATAATTTGATGGCAGTTTTTTGACGCAGACATTCAGACACCAGAGAAACTTTTTCTAAAGTGAGGCACAATGGTAAAGTAAATACTCAATACAATAATCAATTAAAAGTAAAAGTCCTCAAAAGCCTTATTAGGTAGTGCTTGAATCAACGCACTGAAGTACTTTCCACCACTGCTGCTGAGAAGAACATATCTGTTGATTTACAAGCATTATGCTGAGATGACCAGGTGCTGAAGTAAATGCCTACTTGAAGCTTGAAGAAAGGAATATGCGTTGTCACAGTCACATCAATAGGATCCACAGGCACCGGGACCAAATTACTGGGAGCCTGGAAATATCAAGGAGACAAATGGCATTATTTGTTCAATTGAACACCGGGGCCTTTTCTCTGCGGGGCTTCAGGAACATGAGAGATTTAATCGAAGTGGGGGAAAGTGAGCTTCCGCTTTGAATCCACGGCTCGATTGAAACATCTTTCAAGGGAAAATAATGAATGAAAATTGTTTAATGTGCAGGGCAATTGCCTGCACTCAATTTTTATGTGTCAGAACCCATTTAGGTAATTTGGGATTCCATTTAGCAAAAATACAAACCGATTAACAAAGAAGTTTTTCAGCTATCCTGTAGACAAGCTGCTGATGTCTTATTTTGACATTGATGGGTAAGTATATTTCACACTGACAATTTATGCAATTTATAATCTGCAGTAAGGCTGTAATTATTTATTTTTTAATGGTTGTCAGATATGTAATGTACTCACCAGTGGGTCGTCTTCATTAGAGAAGACAGGGAAAGCAAATGGAAAGATTTTGTCTGGCGATATCGTCAGATCACAAGTGGTCTCCTCTTCAACGGAAAAAGGTGAGACAATTATTTATTTAATAAAAGTTCATTTCTTCAGATCTTTATTTGTCAGGGTCAGTGAGAAATGCTGCAACACTTAATGTATGATTAAATACACACAGCACCGTAAATAGCCCTGTCCCTGATGCATGCATGTATGTATGTTCTAGGACTCTCATAATAACCAGAGGGGGATTCAATTTTACCTCTAGGAATGAACTCAATTAAGCATGCTTTACTGACATGGCATAATGAGATTACTTCTGAATTATGGGATGATCAAAACCTTTCTTTGCCAAGGGCGAGTTCTTCATGCTGTCTGAGAGTTTCTTCAAACAGGTCAGTCTGCGGTTCATGCGACATCGGATCACCGTCTGGAAGGGAGAGACGAATGCAGGGTGTTAGTTCCTGGTCAGTCGCATCCACCTCTTTGAATCTCAGAAGGAGGTTCAAAGAGGTTTTTGTAACTTTTCCACAAGAAAAAAAACCTTTACTTTATTTGCCACTAGAAAAAGAGAAGCATGATCTTCCTGTCGCTTTAAGAGGCCATGTAGGATTTCACTCAATGTACCCAAGAAAAAACTGACTGTACTGTAAAGAATATTATACATTTAGTGAGGAATTTCCACAAGGCTGAACTAAAGGGAACAGGGACGGTGGGACACTTGCCCTCTCATGAGGGAGGAGGAAAGCACATGCATGTATGCATTTTTCACATGTACCTCGGTGACTATACAGCCCTTGGATGTGGTTACCTTGCGTGCTGCCTGCTGGAACAGTCTGAGGGCTCTGTGTCTCAGCTCCCACTGGAAACTGGAGTAAAACTGGAAGGACGGGGCTCCCTCGCAGGCCTGGAAGAGGTTAGAACACACACTTATTGCTGACCTTCATATGCTCATTTGGCACATGCAAAAGGAAAAAGGACCATAAAATGAAATTTCAGGAGGTCTCAGCTTGAACTAGTAAAAGACAAGAAATGTGAATGTTAAATTGAATCAAATTGCAGATTCATTTAATTCAAGACCAATGAAAGGCAGGGGCTTTCTACAAAAAAGGAATAAAACACAATATATCCTTCACGTGTAATGACTTGGTATCCAAAGGACAAAATATTGATCTAGTCAGCATTAACTGAAAGTGGTGCGTACTGTAGTATTGCGGACGAGGTGTAGTAGGTTCAGACTCTGATATGGAGAGATATTGAGTGTGACACATTTTGAAGTAAGGGTTGGGTTATTAACCCTCCCACGGGGCAAATCTGCTCAAATCCTAAAGACAACGATTTTACATTTACCTGTCCGGCTTCACAAAGCACTCGTCTGGAAGAAAGTTTAGGATTCCCAGCAGAGAAGTCCTCCTCGTGCCGTACATCTCCCCTTTTGACCTACAACAAGAGAGTACAGAGGGAGATTTGTATATGGCAGGAAACAAAAAGTAGATGCTGCTCTTCCCTATTTTTGCTAAACCCTTCAGAGTTCTGGCAATGACAGATGGTGCATGGCCAATGGAAAAAAAATATTCCAACATGTTTATCCTATATAGTAAGGACCCCTTGAAATCCTTTGGCTGGAGAGGCAACAGTCTCTTTGTCACAGGAAGAAATAAGCTTGATGAGGTATGTCATTATTCTTCCAAACCATAGCAACCATGACAACTAATCCTGTGGAGCATGCTTTTGTTTGTTTGTAGGAATGATATGTCAAGGTATCGCTGAATCATTTGACAATGACATTATGGTTTTGACAAAAAAAAAAAGTCAAACCTATGTCATTGTCCTAATTCTTGTCCTAGAAACTAAATCATGGTTAATCAACAAAGCTGTAAACCATCACTGTGATACAAACAGAGGAGGATGGCTTCTCTGTTGAGTTATTTATGTTCTGGCCTGTAGTCAAGACTCCAAAGAGAGCTTATAGAGAAGATACTAGATCATCCTATCATAAAAACAACACATAAAATGTGGTGAAATGAGGCTGTAAACGCAGAGTGTATGCGTGTGTGTTATAAACAGAGCAGGTGGAGAGGAGACGGGGAGGAAGTGCTGTTAAGTGTTAAGAGTTCTGTCAACTATTCAAATAACTTTTTACTGAGGAAACACACACACACACTCGTATTTTAAAAGTCATGTGTTTTTGTCTTAGTCTGCATATTTCCTCTGTGACTCTTTACAATAATTCACAGAGGCAGCATGAGAGGGTGAACATCAGTGTGGATCTAATAATACAACAGCTGAATCAGGTTAGGACATTGGTATGCGTATGCTGTCTTTCTACCGACACATCCGGTAAATGTCATGTTGACTAAAATAGGCCTTACATTAGAAGGACTATTAAATCTGCATTTCTTAATGAATGCAAACCCTCAAGGACCAGAGGTCAGTCATAGACAAACAGGTCAATATCAAAGGACAGAATGTGGCTGAGAATCATCACCTTTTAAACTTTCCTCAGTATCATACAATTCATGTGTTAGTTGTCTTTACATCTATGGGTGTACTGCAAACAGGAAGTTTGCCCAATTAAATCACCCCAATTTTGGGTGATTTAAAAAAAAAAAAACTGCTCTACATTGGACAGTTCTGCAACACAACTTGCTGTAAGAATATAAAAAGGGCAGACTGTTCTTTTTGTCCACATTAAGTGAAAAATCTTACCAGGTATACATGCAGTGCAATCTCTCTCTCCTCTGCTATCTGCTGCCTGGTGTGCTCTGACACAGGGTCCTTACCAAGATGGACTTGCCTGAAGGCAATAGATATATTTTTTAAGTTGTCATGTTGAAAAAAATAATATATATACATATATACATATATATATATATATGTATATATATATACATATATATATGAAAAATACAATATATGTGACGATACAAGCAAACTCAAAGATTATCTTTTATGAAAACACATATTTTACGGAATTTACGGATACTTCTTTTATGTATCGGTAAATCCCTCTTAACTCCATGTTTTGAATTTCTATTGTTTCCCTCCAGTTGCAAACAATTTCTGTTTAAGTGCAAAAAAACCTAACCTTATAAGTAAATGTACAAAAATATACCAATTTTACATCCAGAACAAGCTTTTTTAATACTTTTGTCAAGTATATGTTTGTCTTCAACATTGGTCAAAACCAAAAATCACATCTTCTAAGGTTTTGATATCAGTGATGATATTTAGTGGGAAATGTGATGCTGTATATGCCCTAAATGAAATCTTATATTTTGGTTTGGCCTACCATCTGAGCTGGTTGGCTTGCTCGTCCTTCACGTTTTGTTGAAGCTTTTTCATGAACAGGGCTTCCTTCATCTGCCTGTTCTGCAGACCAACCGTGCTGCCACAGGATATGGCTGAAGTAAAGGAGAGACCGGCAAAATAAGAGACAAACTTTATATGAATAATTGATAATGCAATTCACTTCATAGAAAAGATACTGTTCAAAGGAAGAATATAATACAACATTGGTTTCTAACATACAGCAACAGGTTTGCAGAGGTGACATGCATTTCACAAAAACCCTACAGCTAAAAGATAAAACCATTGGGTGACACCTACCTTCCCTCAGGTCTTTAGAGCTCAGCTTATCGGTGTCTTTGATCAGCATCTTTGCCACCCCTGCAGGGGTGCAGACATCAACTGGAGGCTTTGGTCCGGGCTTAACATCAGCCTGATCTCTCAATGTCTAGAGGACAGGTAAAGAAATAACAGCATGAATCAAAGGATTAACCTCAAAACGGCGTATTAGGGCCATTGAAATATTCAGATATTAGAGTCGCAAATTTACAAAAACAAAATGTGTAAAAGTACGAGACAAAAACTATATACTCAGAGAATATACTCTGAGATTAAAGCCGCAGATTTAAGAGAAACGTTTTTCTGTAAAGGAACCCCATTGCTTCAATTTACATGGTTCTATTGATACTAGAAAGCTTTAAAGAAAATTAGGTTCTTTCTTCTCTTTATCAAAAATGACGTGTCAATGAATTAATTGAAGAAACAAATAAGCACATCTTACATTGTTCTAAAAGACATTCACATTTTTCATGAAGGAGCAAGTCTTTTGCTGTCAATAATGACAGCATAAGAGTGAATTCATTAACCTCTTATCTCCTATTACACATTATGAGACTGTTGCTGAACCTCTTACACTACCTTTGATTTGTCGGCGTCCCTGGTTGACCGGTATTTGGGTTTACTTCGAGGGGGCGTTTGGCCTGCAGGTGAAGTACCTTTGTATTCTGCAGGCACTGCATCTCCATGACCTGACTTTCTCCCCAGCTCACTATGATGCACAAAAAAAAGCACAAAATCTTAATGTGAAAAACTTGTTTTAATAATGCCAGAATTGCACACATTAGTAAGAACAAAAAAAAAATTAATCATTATAGAGCGCTCATTTGTCTGCAAGTGACAGTTTTTGCAACTAATTTGAGGCCGCTAGAGGAAAAATCGGGAAGAACAAACACCCTGGATGGGGAGAAATGAAACAGTGGTGGTGGCAAGCGCAGTAATTGGCTGTTTTTTGTTTTGAGGTCCAGGGTGGGCTCTGGTGGCAGAGTGAGACCGGCTCTAAATTGGGTGTTTATACAATGATATATGGACAGCATGGAGGATGTGAGGGTGGCGGGGAGGCTGAGCAATGAGGTCAGAAGCCAGGTCATTAATTTTCATTATATTTACATTTCTTCAGCTGTCAGATTGCGTCAGTGTCCCTTCATGTAAATGGGGGGGGGGGATAATTAAAAAAGACATGTCAATATAGATACGACAGCATCACTAACCGCTGCCTTTATTGACCCGCAGAGTTGACTCAACACTTCTCACACAGTGTCAATAACAGCTAAACATCATAAACGTCCAAAAGATTTACTGGGTTTATTTAAGGATTTATTGCAAGGTTATTAAATTGATGGAAAATGTCACATCATATCAAAGTCATGATACTAAAATGACCTGTTTATTTTAAGAATAGCCTCCATCTGAGATAGATAAGTCAGGCAGGGGACACTAAGCAACAAGCGAGTGGCGGGCCTTGAATCCAGCTGGAAAAACATTAGCCCTTGCATACATTTCTTAATCTTTCAACTGCACATATCTCATCTTTTATTTGGTTCCACTGCGGGGAACGACAAACAGAGGGGGGAATGTTTTATAATATGCTAAACATCCATCGGGAGGCAAATCCATCTTGATATCGCTGCACCAGCTACCGAGCTATTTTCATGAATTATTAACTTTCGGCCGAGATAACACCAAGACAGTGCTGTGGATGGAGCTACTGCTGGGTGATGGATGGCACCGTCTTTCTCATGGGAACACAGTTAAACATTAGGTTTCACACTGCCTGAAAACAACATAATGGGAACTTTCCAGTTGAATCCAGTTGGGTGCTTACTCTTACCCGAACATGGAGCACCTAGTTTAGTAATTAGTTTGCAAACACAACCTGATGTTCACCATGGGGTAGAACTTAGTGACATTGGTTCATTTGGTTATATAACAGCAATGTGTGCTGTAACTTAATTACTGAGATTAGGGATGTCTTCGACTAAAGACATTCTTAGTCGTCCGACACTCAAATTAATTTTTCAAATAACAGATTTGTTGATTTTGAGTTTCTCAACAAAGAATAGCACAAAAGCACCAGTTTAAATGTTGTGTTTACCAGAGATGGGCTCATAGGATTCTTGTAAAATGAGTCATTCAGCGTGAAAATGCATTAAAAAATGACTTATCGACCTGAGAAATCTTGGAACACTAAGACCAAAACGACAAATTAGTCTGATTCTATTTTAGCTGGAAATGTCAATAGAACTCTAAATGGACCATAATTTACTAAATGAACTTCGTGATATATTGAAGAAGACTTGAAACTAGAAATTGAGATCATAAACTCATGTTTACTGAGGTAATAAATCAAGTAAGAAGTAAGGTCATTTTCTCATACACTTCTATACCATCCAACTTATTTTTGTAACCAGAGGAATTGCCCCCTAATGGTTATTAGAGATAATGCAAGTTTAAGGCACTTCAGCATTGGCATCACTTTTTAGACCCGGAGGTTGCCGCCTGGTGACAGTGCTGTGCACTTTTAATGTCAGTGGTGAAACCAGAAAGAAAACCTAAAATCTTGATAATTCACATAGACCTCACATTGTCTTTCAGGCTAATTGAACAGAGGATCCTTCTACTAAACAATCAACTGCTGTAGTTACCTAAGGGCTAGGTGAGGGGCGGAGCGCCCAGTGATGGTACAGAGGTAAGGTCTGCAGTTGAACTGGGAGATGATCAGCTGGAAGGTGACCTGACAAGTATCATATTGGAAAGGACTGAAGGTCACCAGGATCTTCTCTTCACCATTGGCTGGTATCACACCTGGAAGATCAAGGAGAAGACAATGAGGATGAATGTGATACCTGCAAACGATAGAGAAGTAGTTAGCTTAAAGTAATGGACAAATGTTTTTTTTATAACCTCGCCATGGTGTGCTGTGTGTGTAGAGAGGAAACTTCTAAAATAAAATAAAATGTTGTATCTTGTATTGTATCCCTTCTTCTCATTCCAGGTTTATAAGGAAGTTCAAACTACAGCTCTAATTCTAAGTGCTGGTTTCCGCTATGTGTTATGATGCTTCCCAGACCATGAATACTACTGCGTGGACACTGGAGGCATCCTTCAAGTTCTGTGGCGACTTGTTTAATACACAACCAGTCAAAGGTTTTGAGAAAACGCAGCACACCTGCTCTCCTGATGGGTTATGTCCTTAATTTGGTGAGCTAAATGAGAACCATCGATGGAAAAACTGCTTTATTTATCTATTCTACCTTAAATGCAAATTCCAAAATGTATCACAGTTACATAAATAGTAAATCAAAATGCAAACATGTAGAAACCCTGTGCATTGCAATGAAAAGGCAGGTTGACGTTTAACGAAATGATTGCACTAGTCCGTACCTGTAAGGGGATGGATGGAGAAGGCCCTGTGGGGCTGAACAACGTAGACCTGGAACTCAAAGTCAATGGGGCAGCTGCATCTCAGAGGAATAACATGGCGAACACTGGAGACAGGTGGAAAAAAAAAAAAGATGAGAATATTTGTCCACGATGTGACACCAACGGGTGAATGGAAGCATGCTTGGTTGTATGGAAGAATACAAAGAGACAGCCAAGCCCTCGGGCAGATGGAGAGTCAAAAAACAGTCCACTGAATATCCCGACACATACTGTGCGGGGCGCACACACACACACACACACACACACACACACACACACACACACACACACACACACACACACACACACACACACACACACACACACACACACACACACACACACACACACACACACACACACACACACCTTTGTCCAAGTGGTACGGCTGATAGGTCGATATGAGGAGGGATGTGCAGGTCATCGATGACAGGGTAAGCATGAACTGGAATTAACAGGTTCTCTTCCCCCTTGGAAAGAGTGTGGGTGAGTTGAAAGAACAAGACAAGAGAGGAAACATGAGTAGATATGGAGATAAGAAAGAAAATACATCATCAAAGCAGAGAACTGAATTACTAGGGATAGTTTATCGTGGTTGTTAACTGCTCTCCGGTAATTGTCAATGTAAAGTCCTTTTGAGAATCATTTGCGATTCACAGCTTCCACTAAATGCCTAAAGTCTATAGATGTAAGTGTAAAACAAACAGCAGCTCAGCCCCCACAGTGGCGTACAAACCGCTGCATCCTCACCTTGCAGTGAACCCGAATGCAGTCATAGAAGTAACGCCACTCGTCGGGACAGAGCCTGACCTTCAGTGTGTAGGCGAGGCCTGGGATGAGTCGATACTTGGAAGGTAGACAGAGGGGGACGAAGTTGAATCATCAGAAACGACACTGATTGCACTAATTGACAAGTGGAGTCATAATGTTCAGGTCATCTGTAACTATAAAAAAACATACCTTTTTAGTATAAGTTGTTTGGAAGTGCTTGGTTTGGGTCGGGATGATGTGAATATTCATGACTTCAGATGAGATGTTGATTAGTTTCTGAGAGAGGGGAAGAGGAGAGAAGAGATTTTTCATCCAATCATGTGCACTTGAGAAAACCATTTCCATATTCTTGGTGTTTCAACCAGTCTACAGCGCTTCATCTCGTATATATGGGGTAAAATCAGTGCCTATTAAATTAAATCAAATTTAGCGTGGATGGAATCCAAATGAGAATAATCTATGTTGGGATAGAGTTTTTACAATTATTTCAACTCTTTACTGCCATGTCTTAACCATTCACCAAACATTGACTGTAAAAGACACAATATTGCTACCACACAACCCCAACACACGCCTTGGCATAACACCAAGGTCTCCTTCCTGCTTTAAGCCCTGAATGCTGCATTCGGCTCTGCTGAAAGAGAAAGTGACTCCAGCTTAAACCTGACCACTTTCCATCAAGCACAATCTATCGATTATATTGTATTAAATAACTCACAATCTGTAAACTTGCTGTACACTGAAGCCTGTGAAAGGGACAGTTAAAACAAATTGTAAAAAAATTCACAGGATATTAAAAGTATTTTTCTCACCAGGATCTTTATGTAATCCTTCCCCAGCTCAAACCCACTGAAGTGAAGCTCTGAGGGCTCTGCTTGGATCAGGCTGTTGCTTTTCAGTTTGGCATAGATTTCTATAAGGGGAAAAAAGGCAATTAGTGAAATGTAATGAGCGAAGAGATTTCACATATATGTATGCATGTATGTATGTATGTATGTATGTATATATAACTTAAAAGTCTGAGGCTGAATACAGTATAAACATAATCAGAGGGTTACAGGGGTCATGTTTAATAGTTACTTGATTCCAGTAGAGGATTGGTGATTTGGGCTCCGCTCCTGCTCTCCTCCACCAGCTGGCTCAGAGGCAGAGGGGTCCCCCTCCTCAGGGGCTCCAACGGCGTCTGCAGGGTAGCGGGGGCCACCTCCATCCTGGCAAAAGGTCAGCTCTGGCTCCTCATGAGAGAAACGACAGAAGGCTGGAGGACAGACAAGGAGAGAGCGGTGTGTTGGGAAATATTGTGTTGGAAAACCTATGAATATATAATCTGAATACAAGAGGAAAGACACAGAAGGACAGCAGATTGTGCAACTTGTAGAGATCAGTGAATTCATTTTTTGTGTGTGTATTTTTTATATTTATATTAAATATTTATCATACATTTTAAACATGTATGACAGTACATGTGTATATATAGTACTGTTGATATAGTACGCACTAGACCGGTATACTTCCCCACACTTGTGCAATACAGTGAACTCATAAAGTATTTAGACCTTTTCACTTTTTCCCTCCATTTTATTAGGCATCATATGACCTTCAACACTCAAGACCCCATAATGAAAAACAGGGTTGTTTTTGCACATTTATTACAAAGAAAAATGAATAAATAAATATTGCCCTGGTCTGCATGTTGTGCTGAGAGATGTGTGTCTCTTTTCAGAGCATGTCCAATAAACTCAAAGATGACCAAGAGGAATTATGGGATATTGAGTTTAGATTGAGGAGGGAATAAAATGTATATAAAACATTTTAGCTTGAGAATAAATAAATAAATGTAGGACAGTGAAGGTGTCTAAATACCTTTGAATGCACCTCCTGTATAAAACCTGTTAGCATGGAGGCTAACTAGCGTTGCTAACCTAATGCTAGCTGTTAGCTGCTCATTTAAATCACTGTATCCGCTTTCATGACGACACATCTTCAACAACGGAACTTACTTAAGCTTTTAGTCAACGAGTTGTGTTTAGTTGCAGAGACAAAGCAGCCATTGTCCACCTATTTTCCAACCGGAAGCATGTTTTTGGTTTAATGTCAAACACCTGCTGCTGTCGTGGATTAACGCTAGCTAGGAGGAGGAGGACCCCGACTTCAAACACCACTGTTGCCATAGTGACGCTCGTGTTCTGAATGGGCGGGGCCAGCGTCCAGTGAGCGACACGATTCGCTGGCTGCAGGCGCCATTAAGGCCAGTCAAGCGACGAGAATAACGCCGGAAGCTAGCCATTCCACCTTTCAAAATAAAAGCACAGGCTACAAACTCAGTTTTGCTTGAAATTATTTGCTTGATTGCAAAGGAGAGACAGATGTAATAATTCACATTTTTCATCAACTTAAGCTCTGTTGCTATATATACTTACCGTTTTTAAACACCAATATACAGTACCAGTCAAAAGTTTGGACGCACCTTTTCATTCAACTACTTTGAAGAATAAAAACATATTCTGGTTTGTTGAGCATTTGTTTGTTTAACACATAATTCCTTCATAGTTTGGATGGCTTCAATATTAATCTACAAAGTAGAAAAAAAAATAATAATAAATAAAGAAAAAACATTGAATGAGAAGGTGTGTCTAAACTTTTGACTGGTACTGTATAATTTAGCCATTTATTTATTTTCAAGTGATATTTGTATTATTTATTGTTATTTTATATACTGCCATATGTTCAGGTAGGGGGAAGGTTCCTTTATGTATGTAAATTGTGTTAAATGTATAAAACCAATAAATATACAGTACCAGTCAAAGGTTTGGACACACCTCATTCAACTACTTTGAAGAATAAAAACATATTCTGGTTTGTTGAGCATTTGTTTGTTTAACACATAATTCCATGTGTTCCTTCATAGTTTGGATGTCTTCAATATTAATCTACAATGTAGAAAAAAATAAAAATAAAAATAAAGAAAAACCTTGAATAAGAAGGTGTGTCCAAACTTTTGACTGGTACTGTATATACTTACAGTTTTCAAACACCAATATATGTGACCACAAATACAGACGTTATTTTGAAAGTTTCGACTGGAAGTTGTAGTTTTATTATAACTACCTTGATAGGCGCTCCCCCGATTGTCCCGAGGACTACCGTGCATAATTATCGACTCTCTTGAATAGGCCTATGTTTGATTTTCAGACCTCATATATCTGCTGCATGGCAGGATGCTTGCTTTTCATTCTAATCAGATATGCGACCTGATGTTTGGATTTAGCTGACCGATACTGATGTTTAATAAGGCAGACACAATGAAAAAAGTTGGACTTATTGGGCTGCTACTGTTACCCCAGGTGAGAAAATAGATTGCATGTTTATTTGAATCTGCATATCTTAAGATCAAGTGTATTATTGTCTCCTAATTTACAGGCAAAGTCGTCGTCAGAGTGTCATTCTCATGTTAATCTTGTGAAAGAGGAGGAAAAGTGCATGACTGATCTGCTGCTTTTTAAGTCACATAAAGCAACAGGTGAGTTAATAGTTTCTAAATTATGTATTTTACATCTATTCTATTAAAAACATTAATTAAATTCAGGTTGCTGCTTTGCATTGAAAAATGTAATGTTGATCTCTGAAATTAATAAAATATTTAAATTAAGCTTTATGAACTTGACAGAAGTTTGATGCAATGTTTTAGTGACATCTAGTGGTCACATAACAAAATGCGCCCTAAAATCCAAAACTTGCATGAGACAGGACGCCTTTTATGTTGAAGGATCAGGATTAATCCAGATGTGGTGGTTTTGGAGTTCAAGAGCCATATATTTTTTTATTTCTATGATATTATTTGTATAGAATTCCAGCAAATTAAATAAATAAAAATAAAATGTGTGATTTCTTTTGAAGAAAACAATATCAGTGTACACTGTAAGGGAATGTGGGATGACCTGAACTGCTGGCCACATGCGTCTCTTGGGGAAACCGTCTCTCAGCCGTGTCCGGAGTTTTTCAACTCGGAAGGTGAGATACCACACATGCACGCACAGACACACACCGACAGCGATGTACAAACAGACACCCATTATCTATTCCCCATTGTGCTGGTTAATTATTTGCTAGGAAGCTGATTGGTTTTCTTAAAGAACTGAGACGTATTCCCACCTATCGGGGTCCATATCCAAACATTTAGCCATTTAACTAAGACATCGAAATTTTGCAAAAAAGAAAAAGAAGAAACACGTGTGAACGCAAATAAAAAAAATACTCTAAACGACACTACACGTGGGGTCACGTGACATAATAAAAAAGGGATCACTGTGTTTATTCTTCTTTTTTTTTAATCTTTTTTTTTTTTTTAAATGTGTCCTAGTTGAACGGCAAACAGCTGCTCGTTATTATCAGGTTTTTTCTGGGAAGTGACCTTCCTACCTGTTTGTTTTGAGGTGATTAGGGGAGTCTTTCTCTGCCATTCATGGAATCTGATTCATGGCGGAGGGATATGTGAGAGCTGTGAGTCGGTTTTTTTTTTTTTTTTTTTGTTTATTTAGAGAGATGAGGATGATGGATTTCATGATCATTTATCTGAAGAACCACACGTTTATTGAAGCACCTAAAAAGGGAAAATAATGGTTTAGCAGCTTTTGACTGTCTGACTTTTTCCAGGATAGATTTGATTTCTTGTCTGGACACTGAGACAAAGGTAACGGACGCAATATTTTATTGCTATTTTGCAGGTGAAGTACACCGTAACTGCACTGCCAGTGGCTGGACAGACCCACTCGTCCCACATGAAGACGCATGCGGCTACACTTTCAATGAGACGCTCCACTTTCTTGGAGAGGTCAGTGGTATCTAATCTGCACACAGTACCTGTAGTTTATCCAATATAAAACTATGAAGCACCCCGTTTTTGCATTTTGCAAAATACTATACCATCCAAGTGCTTACTGTATCTTTTTGAGGTTGTGGAGAAGCTGAAATCATTTAAATAACTATGATTTCTATGCATGCGTATGTCTTTGAGCCAATGGGAAGAGAGTAGCGTCCCAATATTTTAGATGCATCGCTTACTTTTCTGCCGCAAAGGCAATAAAAGCTAACTTTTTTTTAAAGAATATTTTAGTTTGTGTTGCTCAAAAAGAAATGGTTTAAGTATTTTCTGTTAAAATGTGCTATAACTAGAAAAATAAATAGAAATGTAGAGTGTTTTAGTATTACAGGGCAGTTAAAACTTTGTATAACTTTTGTACCTTACATAAGCAAAGAGTATTTTTGTCACACTGTACGCAAAACAAGAAAAATGATTAAGCTGTTTATTTTTACGCAAATAAAACACATTATATTTAAACTACTAAAAGTCTTAAGCAGAAACAAGACAGTTTTTTTATTCTTGTTAAAACAAATAAAAATCTTTATTATAGGCTTGCCCCCTCATAACCCAAAACACCTCTTACCAAATTCTTGAGATAAATTTGAAACTCGACGCCCACGAGATCTGTCCTTCTGTCTTGCATGCGGGTGATAAAGTGATGCTCTCTTTCCCTTTGTTCAGTCCTCAGATGCCCATCTGTATTTCTCCCACGTGAAGACCATGTACACGGCCGGGTACACACTCTCCCTCATCTCCCTCTCCATCGCCGTCACCATATTCTGCCTGTTTAGGTGAGAAAGAAGTTTTCTTAGCTTATCTTCCCTTAAAACTGAAGGATTATACATTAACAGTGAATTTGAAACCTCTTCAGGAAGCTGCACTGCACCAGGAACCACATCCACATCCAGCTGTTTATCTCCTTCATCCTGAGAGCCATCTTCATCTTCGTCAGAGACTCTCTGCTATTCACCAATGAAGAGCTCTACCACTGTGACTACTACCCAGTATGGACGGATGGACACTCTCTTATCATCCCCTTTTTACAGGACTTTAATCTTCCACGTGATTAACACACCTTCTTTCTGGTGTGACAGGTGGCATGCAAGGTCGCGCTCATGTTTTCCAACTACTCCATCCTGGCAAACTACAGCTGGCTGCTGGCGGAGGGTCACTTCCTCTTCACCCTGGTGAGCCGCTCCTTCTTCTCCCTGAAGAAACACCTCGCCTGGTACATCGTCCTGAGTTGGGGTAGGGAGACCTTTTAACAGAAATCAAGTTCTCTCTCTCTCTCTCTCAGCTTCGCACACACAAATACTGACTGTCTTTTTAGATTAACCCAAGATTTATGTCATCACACAGGCTTACCTTTGATTGTCATTGTCTCCTGGGGATGTGCCAAGTATTTTTATGAAGACAAAGGGTAAGGCGGTTAAACATGTGTTTCACTCATTAATTTGCAGTTGCGAGATTATCTTTATAATCAATTACATTTACAAAGCTAAAATTATTGTTTATTTGTATTGTCATAGCTGTTGGGAAACCAGGAAAAATGAATGGATTTGGTGGATACTTCGAGTGCCAGTTCTTCTGACTATATCCGTAAAAACTTTATTTTGTTTTTCTTTAAAACTTTATCAAAAGTTTTTTGACAGAACGAGAGATACACATATTCACCTTGTTAAAAAGAGTTAGATGAGATGATTGATACCACACGCATGCTAAATTTGAAGTGACCTCCAGCAGCTGGTTAGCTTAGCATAGTTTAGCATAAATACTGGAAACATGGGGGAACAGCTGTCCCAGTTCTGTACAAAAGTAAACAAAATCAGCTTTCTAGCAACTCCAAAGCTCATACTGGATTATTTCTGGGACGGTAACTGCTGGTTTCCCTGGCAACCTGACGGTTACAAGACACCCACTGTTTAATTACAACTTGAGTTTTTTAATGCTTTGTTAGGAATTAGCAAAAAGGATTTAACGTGTTGATTAGCTTAAGAGGGGCAGCTGGGCTAATTTATTTCTAATTTGTAGAGAGCATTGCTAGCTGTTGTCCCATTTCCAGACTTAATGCTAAGCTAAGTGGCTGCTGGCACTAGCTCCATATTCAGCATATTTGAGTGACATCAATCTTCTCATTAGCTCTTGGCAACAAGCGAATTTTCCCAAATGTTAAACTATTGGCACAACAAAATTGCATAACTAAGTGTTTTAATAATTTCAGATGAATTTCATCTTTTTCTTGGGCATTTTGAGGATACTGGTGAACAAACTCCGAATGCCAGATGCATTAAGGAATGAATTCTGCCAGTATAAGTGAGTAGATATTACTACTACTACTACTACTACTACTACTACTACTAGTAGCATTGTCTTTGAGGGATTGGAATTTATTTTACATATAGGGCGAGATAAAGAACGTTCCTTTTTGCTTATCTCAGTAAAAGTACACACAGGTGCAAATACAAGGACATTATACAATAGGTCAATGTCTGGAAAACCATATTTTTTTTTTTTTCTAAATATACTTTCCCTTTTTGTCTTTCACCAGGAGGCTGATCAAATCCACTTTTTTTCTTGTGGCTCTGTTTGGTCTGCATTACATCCTGTTTGTTTTCCTGCCCGTTGAAGTCAGCAGCTCAGTGTTTAAGATATGGATGTTTGCCGAGCTCGCTCTGTCATCCACGCAGGTAAATTTGGTGCATGAATGAGAGAGATAGAGTGTCCAGTCAATGACAAAGAACAGAACATTCACTAACCTCTCTCTCTTCTCATCACCTAAGGGTTTTGTGGTCGCCGTGCTCTACTGCTTCATGAATGGAGAGGTAAGAACCGGTCAGACATTCAGAGCCAAAACTTGAAGCTACAAAATAAAAAGTGTGAAGCAAATTATAAATTGAATATGCACATTCCCAGGTGCAGCAGGAGTTTCAGAGGAGGTGGCGGAGGTGGCGGCTGACTCAGCACCTCCCCAGCCGCCGCCGGCAGCAGCACGGCTCCATCAGCCACAGTGGGTCTCCCCACACACAGGTATCCCTGCTGCCCTGCTCCTCGGGCAGCCCGGTAACCAGCGGACTCCCCGTGGACACGGTGGAGATGTGACTCAAGCTTAGACCGGCTCATTTCCTCGCTCTCCTCGTCAATAGATAACGGATCCTGGAGCTTAGTGCTGACGGCCAATTAGTACACAACTGCAGCTTGAGTATTTAATACTGTCAAATGCATATTTTTCTAATCTCTGAAGTGTTTTTATTTAGCAACATAAGGATTTAAAATACACTGTTGAGGCCCAGTTAGTAAGCTGGAGGGCTTAGACTACGTTTATTTGATGATTTTACTAAATACTGTCTGGAAATGATTTGTAAATGCCCAGAAGTAACAGATAGAAAATTGAAAAACTAATTAAAGGGGTACTGCATTAATTTAGTATTGCACCTTTACATTTTGGGGACTTGAATGACACAGATTATAAAAAGAATAAGTAGAGACTAATAGACCCTGCCCTTTTGTCCCTAGTATGGTTAAAGCTCCAAAAACCCACTTGATCCTACATTTGCCATAATGCAACTTAACATCATCTTTTCAGAAATGTCTTTCGAACTCAATGCCCCCAATTTGTAACGAAGGCTTCCTGTTAAAAAAAAAAAAAAAAAAAAAAAGAAGTATCAAGCCTGGTCTGATGACACCACTGTGACATCACAAGGGTTGCTTTTCAGACTACTGAGCAACCAACACAGTCGAACACAACAATCCTGCAATAAATCATCCATATGTGAAAGTGGGAGTCGTCATTTTTTGTTGAAACTGTTTAAGAGAGGATTTTTGGGGCTGTAGTTTATAATGCTGTTGAATTGTATTGAGTTATATATAAGGTACTTTCATTATTTATATTTTTAACATTTTGGATATTTGGCCTTAGAAGTTGTCCTCTTGTTTCTTAGAGGACATCAGACACAAGTTCAGTCTGAGGCCCAAAGAAAAAGGCGTTACTATTGACAGCCAGTCCTGTATACAGATACTCTTTATTTAAACCGTTGTTATACGTAATGGTACATTTTATTCACACTTCAACTCATTAGTTAGACATTTTAGGAAACACATCTATTCATGTTCTTGCTGAGAGTTAGACGAGAAGATTGATACCACATCTTTTTAATGGCTGATAGCTAAATATGAAGCTCGAGCCAGCATGCGACTAGCTTAGCTTAGCATAAAGGCTAGCCATTTTCTTCCTGCTCTCAGCAAGAAAGCAAATCAGTGTTATTTCCCAAAGTGCTTCTATTGCTACACTTTTTTGGTTTTAACCAATTTAGAGTACCAGAAAGTACTCCAAACTGCTGTGCTCTCAAGCATTTCGACCAATCGTGTCTTACACAGTAATTAAGTACCAAAGAGTGCAGCAGCGTGTACAATCTGTTCTAAATGGTGTCCAATTTTTTGTTTCTACTGAGAACAACATTAGAGATGTGACATTGAAAAGGCTACGTCATTTGAGAGAACCCAAATTTCCCCTTCAGCTCCTCCACCAGGTCAACGTAGGCGGTCATTGCTTCTTCTTTTGAAAGACCTGTTGGTTAAAAAGAAAACCAGTGGTTTTTGCAAGGTAGAATACATATTATCAGTTTCATGTTTTGCCATCGGCTCTTTTTTTTCTTCTTTAAATAAAGTTCTATAAATCTGACCTTTCCTTCGTTCCCATGCGTCCCATTTTCCTCGTCCTGCTATGTCAAAGAACCCTGGACGCTCTGTGGACATAAAAGCAAATAAACCATTAATAGTTAAAATAACCAAAACAAAATGTATTTTTATCTACAAAAGTAAAAGTAGAGAAAAATTGCACCCACGTCAGGTTATTATCACATTCTACAATCAAAGAACGTACACATGAGGGGTATTTTAAAGTCTGATTCCAGTACTTACTACTTTTAAATTTGACTAGTTTCAAACAAATGTATAAGTAAGTCAATGATTCTGCATTTCACCAATTAAAGACTTTGAAATAGTATTTAAACCTTAATGTTGGGAGTTAATGTTAAACAAAAAGTGGTACATTTTCTTACTAGATAAAATAAAGATAATTAAAACATTAACAGATTTGGATTTGTGACCTCAGTATTTATAAAATCTTCGCTATTATATATGATATCACTGAAATGTATCACTGCAGCATTTTACTGTTATGTTGGTGCTGTAATTTCAATCTGTTAAGTAACTAAAGCAGTCAAATAAATGTTGTAAAGTAAGAGGTTCAAAATTGGTCACTGAAATTTAGTGCAGTAGAAGTTGCACAAAATGGAAATACTCAAGCAAAGTACAAGTACTTTGAATGTGTGACGTGGGTCGGGACAGTGTTATCAGCTCACATCCACTAAAAGGCATCCACGGCATTGAAGAACAGAGATGCTCGGATAACCACACACACACAGAGAGAGAGAGAGAGAGAGAGAGAGAGAGAGAGAGAGAGAGAGAGAGAGAGAGAGAGACTTCATTCTCTGCTCATAGACAATAACTGTTTGCTGCTATATTAGTAAAATATAGTTAAATTGAATAAGCACCATTAATTTATCTTTTTACTCATTTTGTTATATATATTTAATGTTATAGTGAATACTTAAGGTCTGAAACTAAGTATTCAGGTGGTTTAAAATCCTCATTATGAATATTCATGTAATTAATACAACCATTTTATTTTTTTCCTGTTTTTTTCCAATTTCCATTCTGATTTCTTTTCTTTGTTCAAATAAATGTTTTTTGTTTCTTTTAAATGTATCAGGTGTGGGATCGTTCATGGAAACCACATAACTTGTTTGTCCTCATTCTTTCTCACCCCACCCTGCTGGGAGTCATCCTGTGAATAGAAACTGGATAACTCGCAGCACAGGAGTCTTTCCTTTGTGTCTCCATGTGGATTCTACAGCGTTAGAAACCTTTAAAAAAAAAAACAGGCTGTGCTACAGAGACTCACCTATGTTAACATCTCCAACTGTTGCCTGCTTGTACAACCCATATACTTCTCCCAGTACTCCATATCCCGGCCTCTTATCCAGCACCTTCACATCCTCTACTGCTCTCTCAAAGGATTCCTGGTAGGACGACAGCAAACACAAGCTGAAACAGAAATCTTAAATCTGGTAAAATGTTATATCCTAAAACCAGACTTGTGTTTTTTGTTCTAGTTAAAGGATGTGACTTATCGCCTCATTACATCTACACAAGACTTTACCAAGGGTGCAAACTCATCAGGGATGAAAAAGGTGACAAGGATCCGAACCCCCTAGGGGGGTCCGGGGCATGCTCCCTGGGGAATATATATTTTTAAATATATATATATATATATTCATATGCTTCAATGTTATTAGAATGTTATTATTAAATGGAAGAGTTCAATTTGCATGAAATGATAGCTAGTTATCTAGCTGATGTTATAGTCTCTGCGATTTAACTCATAAAATTATAATGGGAAAAGGTAGAAACCCTCAGGGAGCTGTCTGTGTGCAAGCTGCCAATGCAAGCTGCCAATTTAATGGTGATTTAAGCTCCTCTATTGGGTTTATATATTTGTAAATCTGACTGAAATAGTCAGTGCCTCCCCAGCCACGAACCTCACCGCACGTCACTACATACACAGTGGGTTATTTGGCCCAAATATGTTCATGTGCAAAGTAAACAATCAATTGTTTATGTTGACAACAACAACAACTCATGTTCTACAGACACACCATATAATTCATATCAGCATGTTAACGTTGTATGTAACTTATTAGCAGCTAAACTCCGGACCAAACCCGTGTCTTTTATGTAAATGTACATTTTTCCGCTTAGATTTTTCAAAAGTTACCGAGAAATAGACACTGTACTATCCGATAACACCGTTATTGTAACCAGCAATAACAGATTACTTGGAGGACCCCGCCCAAATTTCTTTTATTGGATCAAAAACGGCGAATTTCGCCTAAAGGTGACGAGTTTGCACCTATGTTTACACATGTAGCTAAGCGGAGCGATTCCTGCTCTGTAACAACCTCCCTGTGAATCGGTAAAAAAAAAAAAGACAACTTAATAGTACTACAAATCTTCAATGTAACATGGTATTAAAGGCTACAGATAGTACAGACGGATAGTACTTACAGTCATGACTGCTGTGAGAGAGTGACACTCCTTACTGCTGCATTTTTGAGTTGCTGCTCGTCAAACTCGTCCTGCAGTGATGTTATTTGTTGTAAAATAAAAGTGGGAGGCGGTTTTCTTGAGGCAACACCCTCATTACAGAAAACAGGAGGCTAATTGCTTTTCAAATTATTAATGAGGGAACAGTACATGAGAAATTAAGATTTGAGATATAATCCAAAACAGAATGTGAAAATATGTGTTCTAAATATATGTGATAGAAGCCATGACTTGAATTCCACAATAATAATAATACTAACATTACCTTAAATTAATTCAGATTGAAATAAGATTCAGTCACAACGTGGACATAGACACTGAGGGTTTAAAGATACACCTGTAGCACTGCAATACAATTATTTTTAATAAAAAAATAAAATAAATAAAAATACATTTTTTGGGGGGAAAATGTAAAAGTTGTGTGATCTGATTCTGGGCCACAAGATGGCAGCACCCACATATACAATGATCTGATGTTGCACACCTAGATTCAGCTTTTATCACTCTTATCTATAATGATAGTTTTTTCAACATGTGACTCAATTGAGAATTTCTCAAATGAAGCATCTACAGATACATCTATTTCACAATGTTCAAGATATAAATAAAATAATGGGGGAAATTTTTTTTGGAAAAAAAAGTTTTATTCCATCTTCTAGAAATTTCCATTTTAATTCTTTACATTCATGCCTTTGAGGTTAGAAACTCCAGTACACTACTGTGGCATTTTGATTTGGATTCAGAAAAAAATCTACTTATCACGGAACATACAATGATCTTTGGCAAGAACACAACACTGAGAATACAAACTCATAATGAAACAGAAATTGCAGAAATCACACGACAGCCTTTTTAAACAAACAAACTCATATTGAAAAAAAAAATTGATAAAAAGTTTGATAACAGCCTTTTTGATATTTTTGTAAGTTAAATGTGTTCTGATCAGCAGGTCAGTTTAGTACAACACCAAATGGTAACATAGTTTAAATAAGACACTAAAATTGTGTAACATCTTGTCCAGTAGAGACGATGGGAAGCAACACTTGAGATGTGGGTCTCCAGTTGGCACAGAAGAGTTTGGAGACAACACAGGAGTAAGGGACTGTACACAAACGATTAAGGGGAGGAAAGGTCATAGTCGTTGCTGGAACACTGCTAATATGATCAGCTCTAGACGCACGTTTTCGGACCATGAATAATCTTGTTTTTCATAAATCAACAAACAGTAACCAAAACACATAAAGTTTTCTTTGCATATATTTCTGTTTGCACATGAAACCAAATTAAAACGTGTATAAAACTTTTAGCACATCATTTGCCGTAAATTAGATAACTGCTATTTTGCATTAAATTCGCATAACAGTGAAGGACATGAAATGTTTAAATTGGGGCCCATTATCAAAAATGATTTACGCTTTTCCTCCATACCTCTCTCCAATAATTCCCAAACAGTCCTTAACAGTTAACAGTGTTGCAAAAAAAAAAAAAAAAAGGATGTCAAAACAAAATGAAAACTATGTTGAAAACCGACTGACAAGAGTCTGTGCAGCCGTCTTTAAGTGCAAAAAGAAAGATTGATTTGACAGGTATGCATAAGGCAAGATGTGATTCTGTAATCAGAGTGAAAAAAAACCCTAATATTTCAAAGACTTAAATATGAACTTATGCCAAATTCTGTTGTGCTGCTTAAGTTGTAAAGTCTTCAGCGGGTTCATTCGAAGTGGCATGAATGAAACCAGAAGCTGACATTGTTCTCATCAGTTCATGTAACAATAAATTAAAGTAAAAAGCATAAGGACCAACTAGATATTTGTTAGTTACGATGCATAGTGCAATAAGTTTGACGACCACAGCTCTACTTGTCAATTATCTCTAGGGAACTCATTTGTTGAAAAGACACTCACATGTCTCTGAAATCTCTCAAAGGGCCTTAGAGAGCAGCCTTCGATACGTTCCAGCAGTATATAAATCATTTATCTCCTGTGTGACCGCTGTGTATATTCATGAGTGTGCACGTACAGAGCTTTTTGTCCTAAGCCTCACACGTTACTGGCCACCTCCAGCCCGTTGTGGCAGCCGTCGTCGGGCAGGGCGAAGCGGATGTATCGGCTCTTCTCCCAGCCGCGGCGGATCTGCCCAAGCCGCCAGGCCACGCAGGGCGCGAGGAGAGCCAAGCGGCCAAGCAGGACCGCTATGGGAAGAGCCAGGACCAGCGTGAAGGTGGGAGGCATGAGGAAGCGGTACTGGGCCGGATTGAAGGCTCGGTCCCAGCCGAAGAGGAGCGTGTGGAGGGTGGCGGCAAACAGGGCGCAGTAACCTAGTGTGGACTGCAGGAGGAGAACACAAGGCTAAAAAAATATATATCTATATAAAGTCTGAGGTTTTCCCTTTAAGTGATTCCTCTTCAGCTCACAGTCCACTACATTAGCTCACTGTGTCACAGCCGACTGCAGAACCCGAGGAAACACACTGACCTACCACTCATGACCTGAATGAACCCCACCAGTGTGTGTGTGTGTGTGTGTGTGTGTGTGTGTGTGTGTGTGTGTGTGTGTGTGTGTGTGTGTGTGTGTGTGTGTGTGTGTGTGTGTGTGTGTGTGTGTGTGTGTGTGTGTGCCATATCATGTACCCACAGGGCACGCTAATTAAAGAAAACTTCCCAAGGTTAAGCCGGGTAGAGGCCGAGGGGTTAAAAATGGCCTCATTTTTCTTTCCTCGTTCACACACTAACTGGAAGGAGCGGATCATAATTATTTCCACCTGACAGAAGGGATGACTTTTTTTATTGCAATGCTCTCAAATACGTGAAGGGGAACTTCGGCAATTTAAAAAAAAAAAGGAAAAATAGAAGCAAGGTGCTTGAATAGCAGACGTTTTTAACAGCAAACATTTTTGAGGGAAGTCACAGTTCGGAGCACCACAATCACATTTTCCAATAAGTTTCCCAGGAAGCCTCTTTAGTGAGCCAGCACCATGCTAGTATTTGGACCTTTGCTTTTCCTGCTTTGACATGAAAAAATGTCTGGCGTTAAAAAGGTGTCCGTGTGTCAATCTTTGGACATCTATATCAGCGCATAGATCTGTGGATCTGTTGAAATTGTCCAACAAATGTACTACATCCTCCTGTTTGAGTAACGTTTACTAAACCGACAGAGCCCTGCTATTTCAGGAAACTATTTAGCCTTTAAAAACACACACACACACACGCACACGCACACGCACGTTGGTCTTTTTTGTGGAATTTGTAGACAGAAACAGCAGGTCTAAGATTAGGGCATTACTTATGACTAATCCACCGCACATTTCTGACATATGTAAAACGAGGCAGGATGGCAATATGTGGTATTTTATGCAAAGCAGTGACCACTGTTTGGGTTGTTTTGTACACAATTACTGTAACGCTTAACAAAAAATAATTTCATAATAATCTGGGTTTAAAAATGAATGGAGCACTTTGAAATGAAATCATCGCAATCACGTTAGGTCACATTTACACCTGTAGTGAAAAAAATTAAATACATACATTGTTGTATTTTAGATCGCTCTGGCTTTACAACAGAGTTTCAATTAGCTTAACTTTTCTGTTTTAATTAAAAACGCACAGGTCAAGTGGGCAATGTTCTGTTTTAGGGGGTGAATGCAGATTCTTAGTGTGTAGTTGGTTAATCATGTATGAGACGGATGCTCATAAGGGACAACAACACAAACATGCACGACAGATAACACACTGTCCTGCAGCAGTGGGCGGCGCGTCTAGATGCACAGAGAGTTGCTTTTTAAACGCGCCGGCAGGCAGCTAATCTGACGGCGGCCGGATTAGCCGAGTTGAAAGATGAAAGGGCGACTAGCGATGGACCGCGAGTGCTGGAGAAATGGAGGCCTCAACGGGAGAGGGGGGAGGAGGTTAAGGAGCAGCGGAGAAGGTGTAAGTGCGTGAGTCACAACGCTCCTGATGGCTTTGTCAGAGTCCGAGTTCAACGGCAAATCTGGGGCAGCGAGTGGGCAGGAGTGCGGATGCGGTGTTTGCATTTGCCATGTAAGCATGCGGGAGACATGGGGGTTCATCTGTCTACACATCAGCGTGATGCCCAGGCCTGTATGTTTAGGTGTCAAGTGTCACAGCGGTCAATCTTTGGCCATCAGAGTGTATTAATCCTATCTGACTGCATCCAAGAAGAATAGAAACCCAGCCTTGTGGCGGTTTATATTTATAGGAAGAGAGACACATGGAGGGGGGTCGATTCCACAGTTATTTACGTAACCAGAACATCACTGCTTGTGTGTTTGTGTGTACCTGAATGAAGCTGAACTCCCTCCAGTTGATGGTGTTGGCCACCGAGGGCAGCGAGGTGACGGCCAGCAGGGAGAGCAGTCCGAGGGCCATGATGCCCGCTGAGAGGTACAGCTCCATCCTCCACACCTCCGCGTCCACCCACACGTCCTCCTCCTTCACCTGGACGTCACAAAGTAAACAGCTGAATCCTCAGTGTGTACACCATACATGTAGCGTCAATCGTGGTTTGCGTTTTCGCCTCACCTGTTTAAATTCCATGAGCAGCTTGAAGCGGGCAGACTTCCTCAATGGGAGACACAGGCTGTAGATGGCGTGCAGCGCGGCGCACAAGAAGCTGCACAGCCCCAGCTGCTTCCTGCTTGTCAGCCACCGGTCCAGCCAATTTGGGAAACGGTTGTACTTGGTGCCCCACCACAGCTGGAGGAGTGCAGCGTACAAACCGGGCAGGTAGACCAGCGACAGCATCACCAGGGCAACGGCGGGGAGGGTGACGTTAACGGTCTCGATGGGCATTTTGTAGAAGACGTTCTTCTTCGCCGTGACGTAGGGCTGCAGGACGTCGCGGAGGAAGTTGTACACGTAGAAGAAGGCGAACAGGGACAGGGTGCAGAGGACGGGGACGCGCCAGGAGGGGAAGAGATGGAGGGGGAGGTTTTCAATCTCCAGAGAGGAGGAGAGGTGGCCCATGTCGATGGGGACGAAGCCCATGCTGCGACAGAGCTGCATCACCGAGCTCTTGGCCTTGCGACAGTTGCCGCACAGGAAAATCTGGAAAAGGAAGATGATATTGAGTTTTGAGATTCCCGCAATCTTTTTTTCTTAAAAATTTTTTGTTTTAAATATGCACCACAAGGGGCAGTTTATGTATCCTACCTGCCTGCTTCCATCCCGAGGTCCCATCTGGAGCGTCCAGGCCGATATGGTGTTGAACCCTTTGACTACAGAACTCTCCGGGAACAGCTCGGCCAGCTGCTCGGCGTTCGAGGGCCCGTCTCGGTTGATCCTTAGACCATTGCTGACATCCACCAGCGTCTTTCCGGCTAGCGTCGGCTTCAGTTCCACCAGCGTTGAGTGGTGCTCGGGGAACACCGCGACAAAGACCAGGTCTGCCTGGCTGGCTGCCTCCATCTGTGATGTCACCTGGAGGACAGAGACAGAAGTGGTTATACTCCACATACATCAGAAGTACATAATCACAGGGACATCATAGTATGATCAACTAAATAATTAGCCAAATAATTAATTTTTGGCAAGTTATGTACCTTCTGACATTAATCCTCATTGGAACACTTACATAGTGTGGTACAGTACTGTAGAGTACAGTATAGTATAACATAATATAGTATGGTATGATAGAGTATGGTACATTATGGTAAGGTATTGCACAATGCAGTATGGTGTAGTACGGTACAGTATGGTATAATATAGTACAGTATGGTTTTGGAATAGTATGGTATAGTTTGATACAGTATAGTACACTATACTATGGTATAGTACAGTATACTAAGGTATAGTACAGTATGGTATAGTACAGTATGGTACAGTATGGTGTAGTATAGTATGATGTTGTATTGTATGGTATAGCGTGGTATGTATGGTATAGTGCAGTATGGTATGATATAGTATAGTATAGCTTTTTACCTCTGCTTTTAGCTGTATGCTAAGCTAAGCGACTCCTGGCTCTAGATTCATATAAGCAAACAAACATGAGTTATGTCAATGTAGTTTACCGACTCTCGACACAATAACAAATTCCCTTGTGCATTTCTTATTGGCAAATACTGACAGTATGACAACATAAAGAGGAAACTCTTTAAAAAACCATCAGATTAACTGCTTTGTTCTGTACTACAATGGGTAAGTATCTATTCAGGATAATAACAACAGTTATCGTGCCTCATGGGTAAAGCCAGAGTAAATATATAATTATCACCATGGGGAGGGAAACCAAAACACCAATTACGTGGCGAGTGTGAATGTGAGTGTCAGCGGTGTCACCTCGGCCTCTTCAGGGAACCGAGCCGCAGAGCGCTTGGGGTTTCGACTCCCCACCACCACTCGGTAGCCGGAGGCCACCAGCCTCCTGGCCAGTGAGCGGGAGAAGTCGCCCGTGCCCAGAATGCCAATGACTGGGGCGCCGAGTTCAGACGCGGAGGCCTCAAGATGCCTGGAGCCTCCTCCTCCTTCACCTCTGTCTCGGATTAAAGGCCGCGCCATCTCATCAGGCATAACGCACTGATGAATCTACAGAGAGAGGACATGGTAATTGTGGTTTGTTTAAATGCAGCCATATTACCTCAACTGGTTCCTAAAATGCAATGCGAATATTTAGAAATGAGAATAAAAAGCAGTGCACTTTTAATTGGACTTTAAGATATTTACGTACAGGGTAGGATTGATAGGGTTAGACCTCAGAGGCTTGCTTTTTTTAAGATAAGATAAGATAAAATAATCCTTTATTAGTCCCGCAGAGGGGAAATTTGCAGGATTACAGCAGCAGAGAGAATAGTGCAAACAATAGACATGAGTAAGCAAAACAAGTATTATAAATAAGTAAATAACACAGTAAATAATAATAAATAAGTAGTAAATAATAATAACAATAATAATATGACCCACATTTGCACTGGGAAACGTAAAATGTACTTTTTTTTTTATATCAGTGCTGCTTTCCTAACCATCCAGTCATGAGCCGACTTTACCAGAACACCGCCACACTTCAGGAACAGTTTCAAGTATATCTGTATCACTTATTAGAGCAATTCATCCATACGGATATCCTCCTGAAAGCAGAAACATGCATTGACGCCACCTCGCTTGTTGTCCTTGACTGCACTCGTGGAAACTTTCCCTCCGACCAAAGTTCCTCTCCTTAACAAACAGGACGACGCAGGCACACGTACACGAACATTTGGATGGAAACGGTGGCTTACCTAACACAATGTTGCGCCTGTTAGTTCTCACACGCGGATATTTTGTTGCTACTTTCAGGCAACTTACTCAACCTCCTCCTCCAGCAGAGCGTCACACGTTCCTTCCTGATAACGTGACGCGCTTGCCAAAGCCAAGCCCCGCCCCGGCCACGCCTCCACGTGTGTGCAGAAGATAAAAAGAGAGAGAGAGAAAGAGAGATAAAGAGAAAGAGCAGTGGTTTCCAGCAAATGTAGAAATACAATGACTATTCACATTACACCAAGACAAAAACATTTTTTTTTACATAACATCAAAACAGTGGTTACAAATTGCTTTACACCAAATAAAATATTTAAAGTTAGAAAGAAAAATATGTGTTCAATACTTTGGTTTCAAAACAATTATTGTAAATGAATGACATTTCCATCCCCATTAACTGTACTTTGTGTTAGGTGATAATCCACTGTTGCCAATTCAATTCAATTCAGTTTATTTTGTATAGCCCAGAATCACAAATTACAAATTTGCCTCAGAGGGCTTTACAATCTGTGCACATGCGACATCCTCTGTCCTTCCCTCACATCGGCACAGGAAAAACTCCCCTAAAAAACCCCTTTAACAGGGAGAAAAAAGGAAGAAACCTCTGGGAGAACGACAGAGGAGGGATCCTTCTCCCAGGATGGACAGAATGCAATAGATGTCATGTGTACAGAATGAGCAGCATAACAGTTCTTAGATACAACACATTCAATGTATATGACATAAATTATTCATATAATAAGACTACTTATAATAACAGCAGCAATTATTACAGTAGAATTATTGCCAGCATGCAAACTTGCAAAACTAAAATGCTTAATAAACATTATACCTGCTAAACATCAGCATGTGTTAGCATTGTGATTGTGAGCGTACAAGCATTCAGAGGTTAGCATCTGGCTCAATGCAGTCTAACAGAGATGTTAGCATGGCTTTACACTCTTGGTCTTCATTTTGTGTTAGCAATGGTTTGGTTGGTCTTTTTCACAAATCGTATTCTGTTGGAAAAATGAAAAAAATGTAAAATGTGATCATTCTTTTACTGTCTCATTAGACAAAGACTTTTAATAGCAGCTTCTCCCTGGACTCCATCTGCTGCTGTCGGTGTATTTGATAAACAGGCCTTGGGATTGGAACAAAAAAAGCAAAAGCGCGTTAAAAAGATGTCGGGCCGCGGGCCACGCGCTGTCAACATGACTTCATCAAGTCTGCCTTTGCCACTTGCAAAAGGTTGAACCCCTCTGGCTCGCAGCACTGCATCAGTGTCACCACACACGAACACACACACACGGGCGCACACTCACACAGTGCCTGCATGCCACCCTCTCTTTCACTCTCTCTAGGCCATGGCCTCGTGTTTGTTTACACCGCTTAAAGGAGCTGTCCTTTACATTCTGAACATTAATATGGCAAACAAATATTTGCTATGTAAATATATAGTATATATAATGAAGTCACTCTCTGTATGTGTGTGTCGTTATTCCAGCTTCTACTTGCGGGCCTGTTGCGCGTGCTTCTTAGTGCATGATATTGCACGTGAGCGTGGAAACTGCCGAACGGCCCAACTGGCGTGGTTGTCACCATAACAACTAACTACAATCGCCATTTTCTTCTCAACTAGTAACAGTTTATATCCCTTCTACTCCTACTTTATTTCTATGGTCAGCGCTTTCGCCGTAGCTTGCAGTGATAGCGTTGTTTGCACTGTTAGCTGCAAGCAGCCGGCGCGCCGCCACCATGTTGAGAGCCGTTGAGAGGCAACGGAATGCTCCCAATCTCCGATCTTGCACCTTTAAGGTCACAGTCATACATACATATCTAATTTGGAGATGTTTTTCAGTCATAGGTATCGAGTTGTAACCCATTAATCTACAAGTCAAATCAATTGACGTTATGGTAATCCTGTGGGGACAGATTTACTACTCTCCCTGAGACAAGCCTGGTGAAAATGTCAAACTAACAAATAGTAGCAGTGGCACACAGCAGGATCACTTAACCTTTACTTTATGCTGTGTTCAGGGTTCATAGACTATTATTATTACCCCGGCAATCACAAAGTCCGATGGGAAATATTGTGTCAGAGAAGTGAAGGCACGGTCGTAGACGGTTAGCTCGAGGTGGACAGGTCGAGCCATGTTGACATCTGACAGGGCTTCACTGTCTAAAGCGTTACATGGAGGAAGACATTTGTTTCTTTGCTTTCCAAGGTCGGAGGTGTCTTCAGTGCCTTTCATCGGGGATTAGGGACACATGTTGAGACAGGAGCTGATGGTGCAGGTTCTCACCGCTGCATTGTTGTGGCACAGTGAAAGTTTCCCACGGCGAAGTAAATACAGTACGGTATCTGGATTCAAGTCTTTCCTCTGGTCACAATCAGTAAAGGTGGGTTTATGAGATTCAGAGATTAATGAGAGGGCAAAGAAAATAGAGAAACGCCAGCAAATTATGAAACACTGCAAGTTGCACTGAACAAAACAGAATAGAATTTAAAATGTGACGAAGGTTACAGTCTCCTTATAGCTCCAATCCGATCAGATGTTTTCATCTGCAGCCATTTTTCTTCTCTTTAGTGGACTTAACAGTAGCTCTCCTGTGAATCCCTCATGCTTAACAATTTGAATCCAGCACGGGAATGGCAGAGTCCACCACTACCAATAAAACAACTATACAGATAGATATTATTACTGAATGTCTATAGCAGGAAAAAAATGCCCTAAATAGTTTGAAAAACAAGTTTTCATTTCATTTTTTAAATGCTGGACTTTACATTTAATAAAGTATTTTATATTATTTTATCGTGGTATCACTACTTTTACTTAAGTAAAGGGTCTAAATACTCCTTCCACCTGGTGTTGTCTGTATTTGGTTGTGTTTTCTGTACTCCATTTTCTTAATCTTATAATACAAAGGCACTCAGACAACAGTCTTCCTGTATCAGTGTTTACCTGAATAGATACAGTTTAAAGTCCCGGTGACGCTAACGATGGACTGATTCATTTGTCTCTCAGTGTGGTCCGCGTCTGTGACACAGCAGTCCACTAACGTGCAGCTTGATTAGACGTACGGAAGCGCCGCAGGCCAGGACGATCTCATCGGCTGCAGTGCTTTAATGTGGACAGTGTGTCGTGCGTGGCTCACCACAGCCTATAGCTACAGTTCACTGTACTGACCCCGAGTAAAGGTCACTCCTGCACTCGCGTGGCGGAGTCGGGGAGCGTGATGTTCTCCGTGTGCCTCTCTCCGCTCCTATTCTCAGGGTTTTTTTTTGTTTTCGCAGATGATTATTGTCATCTGCTGTAAATGAAAATTCTAACTTTATTTCCAGCACCGTCGGGACTGTCCTCAGATTTGAACCCACGATTTCAATTTCCTCATGACTTCTCGTGCTCTTTCTCACCTTCAGACATGAGCAGCCCGGCTGGAGATATGTTCAGTGGAGTCAAAGCTGAGCTGAGCACGAGTTGAAAATTGCTTGGAGGGTGGGGGCGGGTGGGGGGGTTGGTTTCTGCAGTGTGACTCTGGGGCTTCAGCTAAGCCTTGTCTCTCAGGCCTCTGAAGATTTTCCAACATTGCCTTGAGCTGTAAAGCCTCTGCTGTGGATGGTGGGGCCTGCGCTCCAATTCAAGGTGCTTAGTTCCCAAACCGCACTTCTGAAGTATTTCAGGTCTTTTAGGGGGGGGGAGGTGATTGAGCTACAGGACAAAATCAATAGACGCTTTTATTTTCAATGAGCAAATGCTCTGTTTACCGAGTGTCTCAAAAGCTTGAACTCTTGGGAAATAACCAATGAGCTGCATCACTGATTTTCACCTTTTGTTTGTCTGTTTGTCCGCACGATTACAGAAAAAATACTAGCCCGATTTTCAGGAAACTTGGTGGAAGAGTGTGGCATGGGTCAGGGAAAAATCCACTTCATTTTGGAGCCGATCCAAATCTTTATTTCTCATTCATGGAAACGGCCTTGGTGGTGCTCTCCCTTCAGCTGATAGAACATGTGCACGGTGGCCTCACTGGAAAAATAATAAAAAACAAAAGAGGCTAACGAGGTGTTTAAGACACATCTGTATGCAATAGAGGAATGATGGCCTGTGCACGGGTGGAATTTTAATTTGCCCGGGAATCAAAATTCAAGGCCCGTGGCTCTCCACCTCGCGAAACAAGACATCAAAAAGTGTGTCCCTGCAGCCGGGGAGCTCGGAGCTGAAGGTGTGGACAGCCGTCAGACATCGCCGCTCCATTTCCTGTATGTATAATCTGCTATACCCCCCCTCCCCTCCCCCTCTGTCTAAATGAGTGCATGTGTGAGTGTGTGAAGTGACCAATGCAGTTGGTCATTGGATTTTGTCACCGCAGTGAACATGCCCTCAGCCATTGGTTCTGACTTTGAAAAGACCCCCTCATGGTCTGAGTCAAATATTTGGATGTATATACTTGCTGTTATCACAAGTTTAAACTCGACTCTGACCTTTAATTCTTATTTATTCATGTTAAAAAAAGTAAAAAATATATTTTTCATTAATATCTGTCTATTTGGGGAGTTTATTATGGATGGCATATAATGGATTGCCCAAAAGGATAAAAAAAAAATATATATATTATGATAATATGCGGATGGTTTAGACATAAATCCAAATCCCCAATCTTATAACTGAAGAATTTATGGATCTGTTTCCAAAAGGGGAATGGGTGAATACATTGTATGCTAATTTTTGACCTCTAATGTATTCCACCTATGAGAATAAATAAACCAGCTCCACACCTTTGAGATTTATGAAAATAAATATGCAATCATTTTGCATTTTAAAGGCTATGCATATATGCATGGAGTGATACATTAAAGTATAATGATATATTTTCTCCAAATGTAAATATGTGAGTGTTCTTTGCTAAATCACAATACATATTTAGTGCAATCTTGAAGCACAATTGCGCGGACTTCAACTTTACGCACCGACAGGACCTCTGGTCAAGTCAGTCGAACCGAAATAGAGCACTTCCTGTTGCGCAATAAAAAATAAAACTCCCGTTAATCTGTTTATAATAATCATGTCTCCTGATATATATTCATACTATATGAATTTCAGGATGTATACCGCACTGAAAGTACTCAAGTTAAATTTAAATGCATGAATATTGCTAATTACACTGTCAGTGTTATACCCTGGAATCATTAATGATGCACTGTTAATACTCCTCGGGTGGAGGTCCAGCTCATTTAACCCATGCATACTGTCGGGCATCACAATGCATCATATTTCATAAACTCATAATTTGTAAAATGTTAATCCTACAAAGATCTGCCTGTTTATTATAGCTCAAATACATGCAGTGGAGTACAACGTACAATATCTCCCTCAGTATTGTAGTGGAGTAGAAATAAGAAATATATAAAGTAAATGGCAATATTCAAGTTTGGTACAAGTGCCTCTCAAAAGTACTTGAGTAAATGTAAGGCAGTGGCCTTCTGACATCTGACTGCAATTAAAAATATGACTCATACAATGTGCAGCCTCCCATCTTAATGAATGCTTATTAAAAATGAACTTCCGTTTTGGTTCTGACCTGCTGGCTAACAGTGAACACCAGTGTGCCATTAAACAGTAGCAAACCTGCGTGTGTCAGTTTTCAATTACTCAGCTGATGTCTCACTCTTCTTTATTCATAAGCGCAGCCCGTCCTGCTGTTTTAATTTGAAGGCCACGTCCCCTATCTTCCGGTCCTCTCCCTCGCTAACTTTGACAGCTGGCTGCAGCTGGTGGACCGCCGCTTTCCGTGCGCAGCTCCATCCATCCATCCATCATCCAGCCAGGACCCCGGTCACAGCCGCCAATTGGAAGAGCACTTAACTCAACTCGGTCTCCAGTATTCTCCCCTTCGTCCTAAAAAGCCCCCCAGTCATCCGTCACAATTCCCCCCAGAGAAGCCCCGCGGGTTTCCGGTCCTCTCTCTGTCCGAGGAAGTGGTCTCTCGTGGTGGTGACCGCCGTCGCGATGCTCCTCCTGTCTCTGGCCGTCGCCGTCCCGATGCTGCTGCTGCGCACCCCGGAGACCTCCGCGCACTACTACGAGATGATGGGCACCTGTCGGATGGTCTGCGACCCGTACACCCCAAAACCGGGAGGCGCCACCGCCATGGAGGTGATCCAAAACGTGAACGGCGTCGCTCCGCAGCCGCAAGGGAGCCGAGGGGAGCCGGGGCGACCGGGTAAGCCCGGGTCGAGGGGCCCTCCGGGAGAGCAGGGACCCCCGGGTCCGAGAGGGCCACCGGGGGAGCGCGGCGACGGCAGACTCGCCTTCCCCGCGGTGTCCGGACCCGTCGGGTCTGAGAACGGCGAGGTGGAGGGCGCCAACTCCACCAGCAACAGTTTCAAGATCGCGTTTTACGTCGGGCTGAAGAACCCGCACGAGGGGTACGAGGTGCTGAAGTTTGACGACGTGATAACGAACTTGGGGAACCACTACGACGCGAGCACCGGGAAGTTCACCTGCCATGTGTCCGGGATCTATTTCTTCACCTACCATGTGTTGATGCGCGGAGGGGACGGGACCAGCATGTGGGCCGACCTGTGCAAAAACGGACAGGTGAGAGTGCAGATGGTCATGGGGACAATGACGTATAGAAACAAGCAAAATGAGTCATTATTTTAAATAAAGATTATTTATTCCAGATTTTCATCCAAATTGGAGGTCAAAATGCGCACCACATAAGGGGAGGCTTGATCTTTTATCCCCATAAACACCATCTATATAAATGCATATTGTTACTATTCATGTGTAATGATTTCAGCGTAACAACAGTGATATTTATGGTCAAACCCGTGCATGTGTGCGCGCGCTGTTTGTGTCTGTAAACCCCCTTTTGGATGCGTCACATGTTTACAGCTGCAGCTGGATGAGGGGTCAGATACTAACACAATCAGTGGGCATTAAAGATGCTGCAAGGGGGGTTCAATTCAAATTTGCATACACCTCTGGGTGAAATTTTATTCTATACTATTATTTTTTACTATTCTATAATAGCTAGTAGTTTTTTTTAACTGCTAATTTACCCAGCATTCCCTTTGAGCGTCTATTTTTAAAGCTGCAGCACCGCTGTGTTTTTGCCTCTCAGCCATCCATGAACTTTCTATTCTCTTATCAACTAATAAAGTCTCGTCCCCCCCTCCCTCCCCAGGTACGGGCCAGTGCCATCGCCCAAGACGCAGACCAGAACTACGACTACGCCAGCAACAGCGCAGTGCTGCACTTGGACTCTGGGGACGAGATCTACGTCAAACTGGACGGCGGCAAGGCGCACGGAGGCAACAACAACAAGTACAGCACCTTCTCCGGATTCATCCTGTACCCCGACTAGACAGAACCGCCGCCGCAGCTTTACCTGGACAGTACATAGAACCGAGAACTGTTCCCATCAAAAAAGTACAATGGTCCAATATGTTTCTCCTCGTTTGAAGACATCTCCCGCAAACACAAAGGCTTATTATCTGCAACTGTATGTTCTGTTCATTGAGTGAGAGCCCCTTTGTATGTGTGATTGATTTGACTTGAGTTCAACTGCTCTACTGTCACCAGAGTGTGTATCTTACTACCGCAGACCTACAGTTACACCCCCGAACATGCTCTGAGCTGGGGAGACATCATTCTTAAGTTCCTTTGACACATTTCTAAAATACTTTAGGGGGAAAAGAGCGTAGCCCCAGTGGCAGCTGCTCACTGTGTGTATTAATGGCATCTCGTATTTCAGTCTCGAATGACAACAGACAGAAAGGAAAAAAGAAATCAAGAAATCGGGAGATGCAATCAACGTCAGATCATCTGTTTTGAGAGTCCACCTCAGCCACCAGTGTTCGGACTAAAGTCCCGGTCACACCAGCTTTCAACATGACGACATTTCAGGGCACCTTATTAGCAAATTCTTCAACTTTAGTCAACTTTGACACCGAGATTTGCACCACAGACCAACGTTAAACAGAGAGCCGAAGAGTCCAAAGTGGAGGAAGCGTAGTAGTGTCCACTATTATTTGACCTCCCTTTGTTGTAGTGTTAACAGTGTCACAAAAGAGATGTAGTTTGCATAAAACGACGGGGCAGGACTCATTTAAATAAACAGTTAACTCGTCGCCCATGTTAGTGCCTAAGCTAACAAGCTTGTAACTGACAGTCGGTGAACTTGCTAACTTGTAGCCAAAGCTATCAAATGAAGGCTGGGACTTTGTCTTTGACCCCAAGGGAGCTATGGGGTATGACACAAGCTCGGAAAGCTACTGTGGCTAACTAGTGCTAGCATGTTCCATGCCGGCCAGCATATTAGCAGTTAGCTTGCCAGCTACGTTTTCACCACGTCGTGAAGATTCTACAACCAAATATTTTGCGAAGCCGTGCAATTGTGCTAGTTTCTGGTGCGACCGGGCTTTCACGTGGTAACTAAAATACTAACACATGAATTACCGTCATTCTCCCGTGTTATTTATTTATTTATTTATTTATTATCTGCCCGAAAATAAGCGCATCATCAGCATACATGGCGCAATGGGAGCCACAACTTAGACAGGAACTCTGTACAACTGGATAAGCTGGACATGTTTTAAAGAGAAACTAACAGCTGAAATGGTCTGATGAGGTCAGGGGAACATATTCTAAACGCATTGGACAAGACGCAATAATATCGCCACGGCAAGCCAAAAATCTTGGTGCTTTGAGTTATGTTCTGTGTTTCACTAAATTACCCAGTAATCCCGCACAAAAGATACAAATGGATGTCTTGCATCAATATGGAATCGGTTACATTTTGTTGTCATATATGCAAATAAATATTGTTTGACAAAATTTGGCTTTGTGTGCACATCTCTGACCGAGGGAATCCAACAGAATGCTCCGCGGGCTGCCTGTCTGAGTGTGTTGCATTGCATTGTAGCCTACAGTACGGGTTCCAGGTGCCTCCCTGAATGTCCTTTGCTGTAGCTTGCAGACATTTGTGGTCAGTGAGCCTCGACACATTGGGCTGTTTTGTACAGACAAAAACACATTTAATCGTATTAAGTACGCCTCATGTTGTTTATCTAGTGTTCAAATAAACCTTCCAGAGGACATTGTACTTGATGTGAATGCAACAAAGTCAATAAATTTGCTGTTTATTTAATGATTGACGCATAATGATTGGCATCTATTTTGATAACAGATAAGTATGCTGCTTCTCCTTGTCAAATTACATAATAAAGGGAATATCTTTGTGTTTTGGGCTGTTGGTCGGACAAAACCGGCCACTTAAAGATGTCACCCTGGGTTCTGAGATAATATGAGAGGCATGCTTTTGACATTTTTTATACTATATAATAAATAGATTTAGAAAATACCCAGGTGACTTAAGGATAAGGACGGTAATAGTTATATGCAACCCTAGTGCTGAGTTATTACGAGGAGAGTCAGATTATTTTATTCAGAACTTTTTTATCATGCATCTCTCAGCTATAACCAGTACTTCTGTAACTCTAATGCTCCTATTTTGAAAGATGGCAAGACGGCTTGGTGGCAATAAAGAGCAGACCGTTAGCAAGTGGCTGTCTGGGTGAGTCCTAAGAATGAGGGAACATGAATATCATGCGTCTCTTCAGATCGTCTCACATAAAAACCGGTGGCTGCCGGCTCCTGTGTTTCACTTCTGATTAACTTGTATTAAGATTTGCAAAACATGCTTCGCCCGACTCAAACATGGCTGTAAGCCTTCATTAAGATGATGGCTGTTTTGTGTGTGTGTTTGATTTCTTTTTTTTTTTACCCCATCCCCCTCAGGAACACACACAAAACAGCTGTTTACACACCATCCCTGTCAATTTAAATGGAAATCGTGGAAAACAAATATTAGCATGCCTGGTTAGATAAACCTCTATTAAGGTGCTTATTTTTTCTTTGCGCTCTGCAAACTGGCTCCGTCTTTCTCAGAGGGGACGGTGTTCTTCTCGAGCTGTTGAAATCAAAAAGAGGTGGAAAGATGTCCCCGCGTTTTTTTGGGGCGAAAATGGTACAGTTTTTGTGCAGATACGAAAAAAGCCCAACAAGTGTAAACCTCGCAGATGGTGTGGTTTTTTTTGTTTCTCTAATCTCTAAAGCAGAGGTGGCGAATTCAAAGCTAGCATGACACACAAAGATGCCTTTATGGGAAATACAGCAGGATGAAATACACCAGAGTTTCCCTTTAGGTTAATTAAAGGTATAATATGCAGTTTTTTTATGACTCATACAAAAATACTCTCAAAACTTATGAGCCGCAAAACACCAGCGGACAAAGCTCTGTCCAAAACAAGAGAGAATCTGGGGTTGGCTTTCACTTTAGCTGCCTCATGTAAAGCTGCAGGTGGTAAACTGGGCTGTGTTCTGTCAGCCGCAGTCAAGGGATGTGTTGTTCTGGTGTCATTGAGCCAGGGGGAGGAGCAGCAATTGGCTGTTTTATAAGCGAGACGTCGCCACATTGGTTTGTGGATTGCCGTTTGTGAAGCCTCGAGTTTCGGCACATGGGCCGTCGCCATCTTGGTTTTTGGCTGTCGTCATCTTGTTTGTTTTTTTGCAACCAGAAGTGACACAAGAGGGTGGAGCTACGTGCAACCAAACGCTGAATAAGAAAAACATTTAGGGGACCAAAAGGGTTTCCATTAACTTTCATGAAGTGGAAACACATGGCGAAAGGGTCATAGTTGTAAAAAGAAAACATGGACGACTCCAGGACCGGACAACGCTCTGGTTGAATCTAGCGATTGAGACCATTAACTCATGTTTACAATGTTTGCTGTGGGAATAAATCAAGTGAGAAATAGAATCATTTTCTCATAGACTTCTTTACAATAAGACTTCTTTTTGCAACCAGATGAGTCGCCCCTGTTTGCTAAGGGAAAGAATGCAGGTTTAAGGCTCTTTGGCATTAGATTTAGTACGTAGTACGGTACTTTTAGCATCAGTGGCGATGACGTCACCATGCCACCGGGCCTCTTAAAGCGTTTAAAGATCAAAGTATGATGCTCTTGTACAGGCTCTCAGCCTCTACTGCAGACCCATTTAAGATGAAAAGTGGAGCTGCTGACACCAACTGAGACATCAACAGCAGTGCGTGTCACCCTGCTGGCAGACGGATGATCACACACACACACACACACACACACACACACACACACACACACACACACACACACACACACACACACACACACACACACACACACACACACACACACACACACACACACACACACACACACACACACACACACACACACACACACGTATATATATAAAACACGATAGATGATCATCCATCCCCCCATGTCTGGGTGACAGTGAGGGATCGCTGACTGACAGACGGAGTAGTGAAATTCTCTGATGGATGAGATAAGTGGGACACACGCACACTCACACACACACACACACACACACACACACACACACACACACACACACACACACACACACACACACACACACACACACACACACACACACACACAGTCAGACATTGTGTTCAGGGCAATGCAGCTTGACAGGCAGCTGAGCAACAGGCGTCATAATGAAGTGTCGCAACTGTTTTTATGTTGTACATGCCACGATCGTTATAGTAACCTATGATTCTTTTGAATTAAAACCCTGTGAATACATAGTCTAACCTTATGAAGCCAAAAACACACCAGCAGTTAACAGCAGCCTGCCTCTGTTGATTTCAGCAAGTGTCTGATTGCCAATCGACTTGAAATATTACAGGCGACGATCTCCCCGCACAGACCTCCAATCATCTGGGGGACATTTTTAAAACCTCTCCTGATTCTTTTACCGAGCTGATTTCATCCCCCGCCATGATTGATCCACGAGTGACGCTCGTGTCTGAGATGCAAATGCCAAAAGTGTGCATGAGCCAAAAAAACTATAAAAAAGAGGGGAAGCCTGAAGGGACCCGCCGGAGAGCAGGAGGGCCCCGGATCTAACTTATCTTCCTCTTTTGTTTGTTTCGAGAGTCTTATTCAAGGTGGTGCGCTCGCAAAAACCACACACGGCTGGGAACCTCACTGGAAAATAAGACAAAGGAGGGAGAACTGGAGAACTGCTGCATTAAAGATGTGACTTTGCAGAGTGGAACGACAACCTGCTAGATGAAACTGTATTTGATCACTTGTATAAGGAATAAGCTGAGTTTTTAGGGTTTTTAAGGGACTGTACGGAAATAAATAGGTGAGTTTTTCTTTTTGCTGTAGAAGGAGTTAGTAGATTATCTAATATGTGCAATTTTGGGCAAATTGGAACACAATGTCAAGTAACAACAGCGTCCGGTGCAATGGCAAAACATGCAAACTTCCCGTTTTGCGGAAAAGAAACAAAAGCTTCGCAATTTAGATCAGTGAACGTCTTGAGATTCTGCTGACCAAATTTGAGATGGATCTGTTAAATCCTTGAGGAGGAGGTTACGAAAGTTCCATACCTGTAAAGTGCCTAAAAATGTTGTTTAGTCACATGACCTATGACATCATCGTAGGATGTATTGACTATTCCTTCCCAACTTAGCGCCACATTAGCCGGAGGGTTATACCAGCCAAATTTGAAAGGGATCAGCTAAACCCTTTGGGAGGAGTTCGGAAAAGTTGCCATTGAAAAGAGGCCATAATGAGTATGTTTACTTACGATGCTTTAAGTACATTTAGCTGACTAACTCATATATTATATTGTATACTGGAAGATGACAATAACATGTTTTATAATATAAAACACAAATATTATTCAATATATTCTACAATACATTGCCAAAATGTTGTTATGAATGCCAGTATAAGACATCCATACACCCTTCAAAATAAAATGAGTCGTCCTGAACGTAAACAATACACAGCAAAAAAACTGAAACCGAGACGGAGACACTCATGCGTATTTTTTGCTTCAGTGGAATAAATTCCCAGTGTTACCCAGGATCCATGTGCTGGATAATGACTCAGCCAAACGCTGACTCACTTCATCTGTCAGTCTGCACTTGGAAAATGACATCTCTTTTGTGGTTTAATCGGCCAAACGAGGGAACCGGAGAGAAGAGAGCGAAGGAGCAGGACTCAGTAAACAGTGAAGGGGATAAAAAACTTATTTTTCTTTTTTCCTCTCATAGACAAATGACTCCTTGAGGGTTTAAACTCGGGGTTAAGCTTATTTGGGGAATAATATAATGTTGTGGGTGCTTTTTTCTAAGACGATAAGCTTCCGGGCTCATGAATATATCGCCTGTCTAATGCTGCACACCTCACAGTCATTATGATGCACTGAATCGTCATATCTATGGTGCCACAGCTTATTGTTGCTGCTGAAAGGACATAAACCTTAAAAGGCTGCAGTGAAGCTAGTAAACGTTGACTTTCATTGATTTAAAGCTGCTCTTTGAGCCATTTCAACATCAGTGTGAGCGTTATGATGACACTGCAACCACAAATGATCAATCAATCATTTAAGTAATCATTAAGTTTTCTATACAAAAGAATATACCATGTTTTGGCTTAAAGCGTATATTTTTGCTGTGTTTTTTTCACTCTATGACCATAAACTACTTATATTTGGATTGTTGACGGTTAGAAAAAAATATTACATATCAATAAGTCAACATGGGCTTTGAGAAAATTTGAGAGATTCTTTTTGAGAAAACAACTAATAAAATAATGAGGAAAATAATCCTTAGCTGAAGCTTTAATATGGCTATCCTGGCCAAAATAAGACAGAGAGGAGCATCCCATAACCATAATGCAAAAATAATTTCATTATGTCATGTTTCATCCTGATGCAAGGCAGGAAATCATATTAAGGACCTGAACTTTGCACTCATTATTTGTGATCGTAATTTCGGAGGATTACTCCACTGTAATGTGATGTCATACTCATGGAGGTGCATGATGTCGTAATTCAAACTTGTTGCTGTTAAGACTGAAATTGAAACTTCTATTTGTATCTGTATGAGAGCTCTATGAGAAGTGTTGCTGAATTATTTTCATTTCTATGCGTAACTATCTAAAACAGCGTTTTACCTACTGTTTGTTAATAAATTAATTACTCTTTATTTCTAAAGAAATAATTTGACATATTGGGAAACACTCTTATTTGCTCCCTTATATCTGTATCTAAACATGAAGCTACAGCCAGAATATTGTTGGCTTAGCTAAGCACAAAGACTAAGCAGAGGGAAACAGCTAGCCTAGCTTTTTTTAAGTCAAAGTTTTCTTTCTTTCTTTTTTATTTTTAAGGGTTTCTTTATGAGACATAACCCTCTCTTATCTAGTAGGTATATCATTGTAGATTAAGATAGTATTGTTAGCTTAGCATTAAGACCTCTAGCCTGCCTCTGTCTAGCATCTCTATAGCTCACTTAATAACATGTGACATCTTGTTTGTTTGATATGTACATAAACAGAAATGTAGGCCAGGCTGTTTTCGCCCTGCCTCCAGTCCTTATGCTAAGCTAAGCTAAGCTAATGGCTGTAGCTTCATAGTTAGCATACAATTATGAGTGTGGTATCAATCTTCTCGTCACACTCTCAAGAAACCAATAAGCATATTTCTGAAAATGTCAAACTTTTCCTTTCCCTCACAACACCTTTAACCTTTAGGCTGCTCCAAACCTTGACTTCAACTATATTTCCTACCTCACCAAAAATGTCATCTTTAATGTTTTTTCGACTCGGCAGTCACATTTAAAGTATATCTCTGCGAGGACATTTGATCTTATAATAGCCAGAGCACATGCACACAGATGATTTGCAGCCAGGCAGGAAAATGGCATAACTGTCAGAAACACATCCTTTTCTTGTTCTCGAAGCCGGGGCCATAATGAGGGGCTAAAAGAGCCTACGCAGATATCAATCACACACACACACACTCCTCTTATCCCATCAACCATCATCCACCTCTCCCTGCCTGCTGCCGTCTCCTCATCCCCTCTAGCACATTTATATCGGCATTATTTATGTCCTGCCTCCTCCCTCGGCTTGTCATGAGACTTTTAGAGCCTTTAAAATAAGTTCCACTTCGTTTTAACTTATTATTCAAGCTCTTCTTTTTGTTCTTTCTGTTAGATTCTTTGCTTGATATTAAGAAATAGAAACAAAAGCCAAGGGTTTGGGAACTAACTTGAGATTACCCATTTTCTTCTGTCTTAATTCAGATTGCTTTATTTCCCTTGGATTAGTCAAATTACACACAATGTCTCTCACCTGCCTGCTTTCAAATCTGACAGCGACTTACCCGACATGTCATTAATTTATCGCCCCCGTCTCTGAGGAGGGGTTTTTTTTCTTCACAATCCCCGTGTCACGCAATCTGTCATTCGTGAATATAGGGGGGAGTAAAGGTTAAGGAAATAAGTCATTTGGAGCAGGCAGCTTTTTATTGTAACAAAGCCAATGAGGACTATATCTTTCATCTCTCTCCTCCGGCTGATGGCAGTGACAGGCCGAGGACGCCTGATGAGAGGGACCATCCTCAGAGAGTCGGGCTGAAAGGTTAGCTTGGCCCCGGGCAGCATGGCTGATGAGCACACACACACACACACATACTGCTGAGACGCTGCTGCGTACGCCTTCATGTGTTCCATTAAAAATGGCTATAAAAGCTCTCTTATGTGATGGGTGCAGAAAAAACATCTTTAATAGGACAAACAATGTAAAAATTGTGAATTCAAACGATACATGAGCAGTGATGTGGGATGACGTCTTTCATTCATGGAGGACATATAAAAAGACACTTTCACAGGAATAAGGGCCGCGTTTAGATAGACTATAGATTCCTGATGACTACTTTGTAACTGAAAGGTTGTGCTTCTACAGTTTACCTCCCTATCGTCGCAACAAAACATCAGTGGAAATCTCATAAGAACCTCCTGGATCTTATTTTATCGTCTCAGTACCTCAAACAATGTCGTTACCATTTTCTAATCGGAGTCTATCCCAATTACCATGTTGAATCTTGTTGTTTTTAAGATATTTTATGTAAAGTCAATTTCATTTATACAGCCTAATGTCAAAATCTGCCTCAAGGTGCTTACGAAAACTCCCAAAAGGAATTGTGGGAGAAAAATGGACACGTTGCCAGACTATAGCAGGGCTGACATATATAGACAGACAACCTTTCTCGCTCACATCCACGTTAATACATAATGCAATTCACTCATTACGCCATCATTGTAACATGGAACTACAGCAACATACAGGAAGTGACAAGATCCAAAAAGTAGTGCAAAACCATAAAGGCACACCTACGGGCAATTAAGAGTCGTCAATCAACCTTGGACGGTGGGAGGAGGCCGGAGAACCCATAGAGAGCCCACGCTGACATGGAGAAAGCATGCAAGCTCCACATGGAGGGCCTGTCGAATCCGAGAGGTGAACCCGGGCCCCCCTTGCTGTGAGGCAGCAGTGCTGGTCACTGCACCACCGTGCTTTTTAAAAAGAGAGGTCAAGAGAGGTTTTCTTTATACCAATCCGACACCCCCGACTCATTTGAAAATGATTTGTTGTATGGAAATGTAATTTTTGGAGACAGAACAGACCAACGTCGTAAAATCAAAGTATCAATGACAACAACTACGTCATATCAGCAGGCTTCATCCTCTGGGGACCATGAATGTCTGACCCAAATAGTTGTGACCATCCATCTAATAGTTGTAGACCTGCATTGGATTCCCCTTAGATCCACGCTACGCATGTCTGAAACACACCATCTACATTTCCGCTTTGCAGCAACAGCATGAAGCAGGATGGGCATTTGTGTTAACACCAGTCCAGCGAAGTGTCTGCATCGATTCAATTTGCCAATTACTAAAACACGGGCCTCATTTATCATCACCTTAAGCTTTCACAAACTTCTCTGCGAGCTGTAATAAGACTGAGGAGCAATCTGTCCCCCACTTCTCATTAGGACTCTGAAGAGATCCCCCCCAAGCTTAATTATTTATCTGCATTAATATCCCTTCTATTATTAATGGTGGGCAAGTGTGAGTGTGTGTGTGTGTGCGTGGGGGCCAAAGATCAGCCCTCCTTTACCTCAGCCTCCCTCCTGATTAATGGATGAGGGAGAGGAGCCCTTCATGTATTATTACTGCAGAGATCCTGGACCTTGGAGAGAGAGAGAGAGAGGGGTAGACAGACAGAGAGAGAGAGGGAGAGAGAGAGAGGGAGCTAAGTGAATGATAATCGCGGCTTAGTATGCAAACATGTCCCCCGTACATCGCTGGCATTTCAATACTAATGGCAGAGAGTGATGGAGGTTGAGGGTCCCACCATTGAAAATCCATCCTTGTTTGCCATATCTCCGCTTAAATTTAACACGGGTGGAGCAAAAGTTGTGAAATGTCAAACAATGAAAAAGTCATCATTTTAATGCCATATGGCCACTATTCATTGGCTGTTTTTTAAAACTGCTTTTACGGCCTCGCTGCTGTGGTACGGACAAGTTGAAATATTTGACATTCAATCGCTGACATTTTTACAGCAAGATAAGTTGTTTTTCAGCCAGTTTCATTGCTTTTGTTGTTAGTTTTTATTGGCTTTTGGAAGATAAATAATTCAAAATGTTTTACTGTTTGCATTTTCTCTGATTAATGCTTCTATTGTGCTTCCCTAATCTTTGTGTCACTGACACATAGAGACACAACACCACCGTGCTGGCCCATAATTGAAGTGAAATGTTAAAACAGTTTTTCAGCTGATTTGCTCTGACATCTAGTGGACAAGAAGAGTATTGCAAGGAAGACATTTTTGATTTACTTCATGGACAACTTAATCAGTTATCAAAATTGTTTGGTTTTTGTACAAACTGAGTGTCATTGTCACACAAAATACAATTAATTGTATTCTTTAGTTTTAGTCATTATTAATTTCATTGTATTATATATACACTAAAGGAATATGTAATGTTAGCAAAATGTATTTAACTTATTTAAAATGTGTTTATTTAATTACTTATTTTTTTTCCTGTTTATTATCTCCTTGAGCAAAAAAGAAAAGTAATGTAAAAACAGATTTAAGATTAATCTAGAGTGCAGATTGGTTGGTTTATTACTCTACAAGATGTAAATATGTCATATCCAATGTGAAACATGTTCAAAACGATTATGCATTTACACACCATAGTCGCTAGATGTCGCCAACGTTCTACACTGGCTCTTGCCTTTCTCTTTCCAGATGTGGATACTTCAACCCAGAGGTTCACACACTGTTTCATGCCAAGAACATCCCATAAATATACTTTATCTGCAATTAGCAACTGATGTAACGCAAGTTTTGTCCAAAATAATAAGGTCCTTGTTGTATTTTTACTGAAGAAATGTGACAATAAAACCGCCCATTGCCCTTATTACAATCTCTGCTTTTGTGAACTTCGACTGAAAATTAAAATTGACATAAATATGTATTAAAAAAACCACATTAACAACGCATGCGCAGAACCTTGCAGTACTGTAACAGACACCATGTCCCGTCGTCCTCCACTAGGTGGCAGCACAGGCACGCAGCTGCAGCACGTTGAGACAGAATCCAGCCACAGAGCCACAACTTCCCTCAAACTATCGCGCCTTATCTTGTCATCTGAAACATGACACATATTTGAATCCATCTGACAAAGTGAAGATGAGTTTTTTTTCCAGCACAAACAAACCAAATTTATCTTGTGAAAAAAAAGTAAAAGAGAGAAGCACAAACTAGTTGCAGAGCTTAACTTCCACTGTCTAGTGTGTTAAGTTCAGATCAACATATTGTTGAATATAAATGCAGCCTTTCTAATTATTTGTGCTCTCGTATTTGAAGGCCAAAGATTTAATTAAACTACAATTGCTCTATAACACTGTGGTGATGGAGCTGCTGTTTTGGTTTCAATATGTTTTACAGGGTTTACACTTAAAATAGACCCAACTATTTTGGGTAACAACAATAAGAGTGGACCCTTCTTACTGGCTTTTAGAAGAAGAATAGTTCCAAAATGTGTTGTGTTTTTATATCAAACTCAACGCCTTTTTTGTCTTGAATGAATTGTATTGTGTCTTTCAGTAGCTTTAGTCATGGAAAAAACAAAGTACATAGAGGTAATTGTTAAATAAAGTATTGCTTTTTGTGAACAAGAATGTCAGGCTAGGTTATTTGTAATAATGCCTGTATAACAAAGGAAAGAACAAATATACAGTTTTGAAAGACAGCTTTCCCTCATTTAATCCTCCACGCTGGAAAAGGAAATAATCAAGTGAACCACCTTAAAACCCTGTTCCTTTTTTTTCTGTGTTATAAAAGGAGAAGAGTGCAGTCTCCACTCACTGTCACGCCTTTACTTCAGACAGCTTTTTAACTAGAGCCTCATCATGCACCGCGTGCGTGTGTGTGTGTGTGTGTGTGTGTGTGTGTGTGTGTGTGTGTGTGTGTGTGTGTGTGTGTGTGTGTGTGTGTGTGAGAGAGAGAGAGAGAAGAGCGAAGCAGTGCTTGCTATATGGGCTACTCAATAAAACCGGGGGCTGCGATCCGTCAGTGCATTTATCATCCTATTACGGCGACAAATCCGGCTCCCAATACATGAAAGGTAAAATGAATTACCAACGTTAAGCCGTCAATAAAGCCATTCCTGTAAATGGTGTCTCCGAGGGGCCCCCGCTATTATTCAACACGCTTTATCAGCACCTTGGAAATTACGCGGGCTTGTAGCGCGGGGCCCTGCCTCGCTGTGATTAAGGGCCCTGCCAGGGACCGGTGACAGCGCTTTAGACTCGGGCTTCTTCTTTTTTTTTTTTTTTTTTTTTTTTTTTTTTAATTCAGCCCCGCTCCTCGTGATGAACGTCGGGGCCGATCGGGCGGAATGAAGACTAATTAAAAGCTATAAATTATATTTTGGGGCCCCTCTCAAGGAGCCCCCCCCCTCTTTCTCTCTCTCTTTGAGATAAGAGCCGACTGATTCGCTCATTTGCCCACAATGGCGCTGCGGCTAAACAGCATATTGATACTGTCCCTAATTGGAATTTAATTAAGTAGCCACGGCTTCCCCACTCCGGCCTGTGGGATAAAGATTTCACCATCAACACGTCCCCACTTTCATGCTGTTGCTTTTTTTTTATGATTATTAATATTATTATTTCAATTAGAGCCTGCATGGTGGCGAGTTTATTCTTGTTAGAGATTATTATTTTTATTTTTTTTACAAAGCCACTATCTGGACACATTAATTAAAACATTATTTTTATTTTTTTACTAAATAAAGTGCATGTGCAGCTGAAGTCTGGCTTGTTTAAAATCAGGTTGTTTAAATCACGAATAGGACCTGAATGCGTCACGCGAGTGGCGAAAGAAAGACAAGACAAGACAGGGCCAATAGAAAAAATAAAAAATAAAAAAGAGAATTCCAATAACTGTGAAAAGACTAAATAGACCTGACTAGACCTGTCTCTAAAATAACAACGTTTTGTACAAATATTACATTATTTTGGGGCATATTATTGTTGGTAGTGAACCACATGCCCACATGACGAGCTGTATAGGTGGGAAGTCAGCTAATACTACATTCTCATTTAATTATTTATTTATATATGTTTTCCTCATAAATACATCTCCATTTAAGGTTATTAGTAAATTATAGACTGTAAAAACAACATTATGTAGTATTTCAATGGCTTTCTATCGTCCTGTAACATGTCCAATGGTGGCTGTCCCGCTGTTGTTTTTGTTTTGCCGCGTGCGTGTGTGCGCACGTGCGCCTCACCCGAAAATCGATCGAACTACGCGCGCGGATGTCTGTGTGTAGCGCGTGCTCGCTTTGCAAGCCCTTCACCCTCATTGGACGTCGTCAGTCGTGACAGGGACGATCTCACGCGACCCGATTGGTCCGGCGCACGTGTGTACGCGCACACGTGCTTCCTGCAGGGTGTAAGAGAGAGAGAGAGAGAGAAACACTGTGTGGGGGGGAGAGGGGGAGAGGGGGAGATAACGGTTTTAGGAGAGTTTAGGAAGAGCGAATACACAGATATTACGCTGCACCGGAGAGAGGACGGGTCGTTCACGTGGAGCCGCTCGCTATGCCAGGTCTCGGACGGGTTCAAGGAGACGACATGTCGCTGTAGGTGATATTAAGAAGAATAAATAATAATAATACAGGTATTCGTTCGTTTCCTTCCAGCGTAGAGGCTCGTTTGTACATGCTGTCCGTCTAAATTGGATACCGAAGGGGGCGGGAGCAACAAGTGGAGTTTGGCGCCGGAGAGGCCGAACATTTCTCACCGTCGACCAGCTATGGAGGAGCGGAAGGAGCCCAATGGCAGCCGGGACTCGACCGAAGAGGAGAGCATGTCTCTGTCGCCGAACCTCCCATCCCCGCCCGTGATTTTACCCCACCAGGCGGCCCAGCAGGCCCACCACCGCACCACGAACTTCTTCATCGACAACATCCTCCGGCCGGACTTCGGCTGCCGAAAGGAGCCGAGCTACCGAGACCGGAGCCAGACGCCGGGCAGGGAAAACGTCAACCCGCTCGGTGCGAGGCCGCCGCCGCCGCACACCGGCAGCCTCTGCCTGGACTCCAACTGCAGCAGCGACAGCGCCTCTTCGTCGCCCTCCTCCTCCTCTTCCTCCTCTTCTTCCTCCTCCTCGTCGTCGTCGTCCACGTCCTCGTCGCCCTCGTCCAAGCAGAAGTCGTCCAAACAGGGCGAAGCGGCGGGCAACGGGACCGGAGGCTCTCCGCCCATCACGAAGGAAAGCCAGCCCATGTTGTGGCCCGCGTGGGTTTACTGCACGCGCTACTCGGACCGGCCCTCATCTGGTAAGGCGCTAATGGTCCCCGAATTATGCCGCCTAGGGTGTCTGAGTGCCGGGGGGACTGTGTCGGGTTGACCGCCTCGTCCTCCTCCGCAGTTCAACTCCTTCAAAGTTTTCTGTGTGAGAGATATTTATTTTTCTTTGTAGGCTAGTTTACTACTTTAACTCAAAACTTACAAAACTGGTTATTTATTTTAAAAAATGAATGAGGACAGACATTACCAACTTAAAGATGAATATGAATTTATTGAAGAGTGTAGTGTAAGCAAAATGTCATAAAATAAATAGTGCATTTAATTCCATTACTCCTCTCTCTCTCTCTCTCTCTATCTCACACACACAAATAATAATAAATAAAAGAGCTTTATGGGATCGAGTGTCTCATATTTGTTACAGGATACTCATTAATGTGCAATTTGTCAGCTCAAAAATCTGTATAATTTATAATGTGATTCAGTGTGTAATGTTATCACATTATGCATTAAAGTTTGAAGTAAGAACTACAATATAAGGCTTCCGTGTGTGTTGCACATCTCCTCACGTTGTGTGAGGACAAGACATGTTTTGACCTTTTTCTCTTCGTCAGCAAAATTCAACATTCACCAAAAAAATATGTTATTATTTATGGATTATATCAAAGATGAACTAGCAGTATAAGCTGTGCATTTCAACGTGATTTTGAGGAAAACCCTTTATGACTAATACCCGCAGCTGTGTAATGTTTTAGTATAGAAGCCTAAAGTGTCGCAGCATGTTATTATTATTACTACGCAAATGTTATGTTGAAACGACTTTTAAACAAAGTCAGAGCATCACACTCACCAGTTTATGATACAATATTTTACCCAGATAAATAATCCTATATACAAGGCTTATTTTCAAATGCAGTGCAAGTTTTAATACATTACATAAATGTGATGCACTAAGTCAGTGGGCACACAATCTCTGCAGTCGTTGTGCTTTATTTTAGAATAATTAAAGTGTTACTAAAAAACAGTTATGGTCAAAATAGAGAACACATTGCAATTCCTTGCAATTGTCGCCTTTTAACCTGAATAGTGTGTGTTACTGTCAGCTGATGTTGGTCCAGAGGATGCATTCAGTGTTTGGTGACATAATTGGAGAATGCATAAGCTTAAAATAAGTGTTCTTAAAATATTATTTATAATAACAAAACAAAAAAAATCCAAACAAAACATTTTTTTTTTTTACTGAATTATGAAGACAAATAAACATGTGTGTTGTTTGAAAACGCTTGTTTTGTTCTGTTAAGCAGTTTACACATGACGGTGCTTTTTAATGGGCTCCTGCTTTTCTTTATGGTTTGGTACTTTATTGTGTTATAAAGTGATGAAGTTATGAAGGTCAAAGGCCCTCCCGTTACTTTCGTTTTATTTACGTTTTTCATACGCTTTCTTGCAGTCTTTAAAGTGTGTTGCAGCTTATTGTGTTATATTAAAACTCATCTTATGTGTCAGTCGGCTGTGACTGCATTAACGCATTTAACTCGTCGCCTCCTCTCCATCAGGTTGTAGCTGCAGGATGTTATGACAGTTTGTGGTCTGATGCAAATCCATGCATTTCTGCTATTTAAACCTCGCGTTCATTTCGGCCACGTTTGTTCTTAAGTTAAGTCTTTAGTGGGACTGTTGTCAAAAATGTTCCATTTGAAACGAGGCTGCTTGTTTTGGTGAGAGAGTCAGGACAGTCAGCCTCACACAAAGGCCTGATCTAATTAGGGCAACCGCATTCACACACCAAAACGTGTTTATTCCAACTATGATAATAACTTTTCTTTAATGCACTACCATTTCCCTACAGCAATTCATTTCAATACAACTTTATCAATGCCTTGTACGAGGGCAATTTGATTCTGGGGCCAGACAGACAAGAAACAGACAAATCTAACACTTAAAATAAGGAAATTGCTGACCTATCAATAATGTGTGTGTGTGTCCAGTGTAGTGGGGCACTGCCTTTATGAATGCAATGTTTCTGTCTTTTATTAATCATCTTCCACATAAGAGTAAGTCATAAAATCACACGTGACCTGAGGATGGCCATTCAGATACAATACCAGGTTACTATTAGTTAAATATTAATTCATAATCACGTGATGTAAGGCTTTGTGACACAACGAGACATCGACCGCTGTGGGCCTATATTGCGCGGCGGAGGAATTAGTCAATCCATTACAATATATAAAACCAGTTCAAATGAATGGAATTCGGTTTCTATTATTGCTGTTTATGCTATTTAGTTTTTTTTTCTCGTGAAATGATCCACGTTGAATAGCTTTATGTTTCCATGTGGAATGCTGGTTATGAGTGAATTCCTGGTGTTGGGACGAGGCAAGCCTCCAAATTGAATGTATTTTATTGTGAAAAGTCAAGCAAGTGTGGGTGAAATAATCAATTCCGCAGCAGCTCATTTCACACCAGGACGTCTGTCTGGGTGACCTACATCTGAACACCTCGAGCTGATGTTAGAGGGACTCTCTGCGCCTCGCGCCTCACATTGTGCTCGTGGTCCAGCAGTAGAATAAATATGTTTTATTCCCCTTGTTGTTTCCACGCCAGGCCCGAGGACACGCAAACTGAAAAAGAAGAAGAGCAGCCCCAAGGAGGACAAGCGGCCCCGGACCGCCTTCACGGCCGAGCAGCTGCAGAGACTGAAAACCGAGTTCCAGGCCAACCGGTACATAACGGAGCAGCGGAGACAGTCCCTGGCCCAGGAGCTCAACCTCAACGAGTCCCAAATCAAGATCTGGTTCCAGAATAAGAGGGCGAAGATCAAAAAGGCCACCGGCTACAAGAACGGCCTGGCCCTGCAGCTCATGGCCCAGGGACTGTACAACCACTCAACCACCACCGTGCAGGAGGAAAAGGAGGAGAGTGATTAGAAAGGGCCCGGATGTGGCCCAGCTGAGGGCCTCGAACCTGACTCTTTTGGGCTTTTGGAGATAATGAACAAACAAACAAACAAAAAATGAACTGGAAGTGGAAGTGGAGGAGACGCTATTTAAAAAAAAAAAACACACAGATTTCTGTTAATGGTGACAGTATATGGACATAATTATATAAATGAACGATCGTTATTAAAGTTTATATAGCCAAAACAGTTATCATGTTGTATACAGTATATTTAATTTCACCTCTCACCCCGGACCCTTTCCGTCTGTCCTCATTGTTTCTAGGAAGTCGATCTGGCTCTATAGGGTTTTTTTTTTCTTTTTTTTTGTGGTCCCCCATGTCCCCCTCACATTAGCGCCACGTTTTCCTTCAACACGTCGGTCCGCAAACTCAAAACAAGCCAAAGATTTTAATATGTTCACTGTAGTCTGAAATAAAGAGAGAGAGAACGGCAGACATGGACTAAAACTTTGCTTTCTTTCACTCGTTCCCACGGATAAAAGCGTTGAGCAGCGTTTTGGTGTTTAAAAGCATGTTAAATCCTTTTACTCAGCCTATAATTAATAATATTTATTATTATTATTATTATTATTATTTATATTATATTATTTTATTCTTGTTTTATTATGATCATAATACTTATTATTATTATTATTGGATTTTTAAGTGGAAATTATTTATTTTATTTTATTTTGCAGTTGGACTTTTTAAGGAAAAAATTATGATTATTATGATTATTTTATTATTATTTTATTATTAGTATTAGTATTTTTATTTTTATTATGAATTTGTCACTAACCGCTTTTCCCAAAATGCCTGCATGAACATAAAATATATAGTTCATGCAACAAATTTATAGGAGCAACCCGTAATTAATAACAGTCTTTTTAATTGTTTCTCACTAACATATATGGACGATTTTAAACATACTATTTTATTAGTTTTTTATATTTGACATAATTGTGCAGAGATATAAACATAAAACACACACACACACACACACACACACACACACACACACACACACACACACACACACACACACACACACACACACACACACACACACACACACACACACACACACACACACACACACACACACACACACACACACACTCAGCAGTTCCTGTTTCACAGTTCATGTTTCACTATAATCAGACACTGCTTGTTTCTCCATGTTGGATAACATTTCACCTATTAATCTATTCCGGGCATTTACAAGGTTTAAAGTCTCCGGTAACGTTTCACTCACAGAGACTCTTGCAGGAGCTTAAATGGAATGAAAACATGTATCGAGGAAAAACTGTCAGTGAGCTTCTCGGTCCTCTGCTTTAGGGAGAAACATGGGGTACATGTGGCCTGTTTGACCTCACGTGACCTCAGGTTCAGGTTTGATATAGAGCCTGGCTGTGAACCCTCTGACATGGCGGCGGCTGTGTGTGTGTGTGTGTGTGTGTGTGTTTGTTTTTGTATGTGGGTGCTCAACGTCAGCGAGAGCAGACAAAGTTGAGAGTCTCTGCATATGATTGTATGATGATGGGGAAGTTATTTGCATTGTATAGCTCTTAAAGGCATGCATGGGAGGGTTTTTTCTATTTTTTTAAATTAATAAAAAAAATTAGGGGGCTGTTTAAGGGGAAACCACATTACAACAAGGCACAAAAACTCACATAATTTTAATTTCACTGTTGTGAAAAACTGTCCAAACTCTCCAGCAATGTGGTAAAAGAATAAATGATTCAGTAAACCAGTTACTAGGGGCCCATCTATAATTGTCATTTGCCCTCACTTCCACTTGCATCATCCAGCTGTGTGTATTTACATTCATTCTGACTCATATTTAATGTTTCCATCCTACTGTCTCCTATTGCAAAGCATGGAATGAGGCTTAAACTTTATATGAAATTGGCCCATGAGGTCATGATTTATTCTCAAAGCTTCTATTATGAGTTATTTGCCATGACAGTGATTTTCTCTCTCTCCCCTAACACATATAAATACGCCAGAGGAGAGCTCTGACCTTGATTTGATTGTTTATTTGATAAAAAAAAAAAAGTTAAAACGCTTTAAGGATGCACGTTGGAAGTGGCATCATGTCCTCTAAACATCTCTTATTAAAAACGCACCACTGTGCTGCTGCTGACTCACGTGATTCCGTTCAGTCGCTCACAAACAACCGATTTACCGGATTATTTAATTAAGAGCTAACGAGCCTGCAGAGGTCTGCGGCGGAGGAGTTCACGGCCCTCCGCGTTTCGGGCTTTTTAATTATTTCAAGTGCTGCGTTTGTGCTCGTGCCTATAGAGGGGGGATTTAATAAGCGCACAGCAATGTTGTGTTAATAATTGATTTCGATAAGGACGAGCAAGGACTCGCTGTTGGTTTGTATAGGCAGGTTATTTCACATTTAATTAAAGGCCCATCTTTTTTTTTTTTTTTTTTTTTTTTAAATAAATGGCCCTATTTGTTTACGAATACTGCGTACATATCGGGGTGCAAACAATACTGCGCCTGTTAATGTGCACAATTTGATTGAATCGATTTATTTGATCAAACATGATTTTGCCTATAATATTTCTAGTTATTATTTTTTTTTTTTAAAGTCCATATTTCATGCAGGGATTCCTGTTTTTGGTCTTGCCTCGCAGACAGTAGCAGAGCTCTGCTGCAGGTAAGCTGCTTCATAAAGTCAGCCCTGCAGCATCTCTGTGCTTTAGCAGTGGGAACCTCCAGGGGTCCTAGGGGGGCCAACAGCAATATTAGGAATAATTTAAAGTCACAGAAATGTGTGAATGAATATTCATAGGGCTTGATTTCAGTTGCAATGACACGCAATCTAATTTGATCTGCACGTTATCATCAAATGGGTCTCTGTGGGTCTAATGTACACTTTAAAGACACTTTAAAGTGACTGTTTAATGCACTTTGTTGTAAACAGGAACTGAATAATGTTTTAGAAAAACTCAGGCCTGATGGCCATCTGGCCTGCATGTGTGTGTGTGTGTGTGTGTGTGTGTGTGTGTGTGTGTGTGTGTGTGTGTGTGTGTGTGTGTGTGTGTGTGTGTGTGTGCAGAGGTGAAGAGGCTGCCATAGCTAACCCTCTGCAGCTCCTAATATGATAATGATAGTCTCATTCCCCGCTGTGCACAAGGAAGAGGATCCGCTGACAATGTATTTAAAATTCATACAATTATGAAACAGCGAGAGGGGTTTCTCTCTCCCTCTCTCCCACCTTGTCGTTTAGGGAGCGGAGGGTTTATCTGTAAAACAAAGAAAAGCCGGGGATCGTTTGCATAGTTTGCATAGTCTGCCTCGCAGGCACAATATGGATTTAATTTATATGCAAATGAAAGCAATAAAAAGGAGAATACACTCTGGAAATCTCTGGCGCTTTCAAAAAAAAAAAAAAAAAAAAAAAAAAGGGGGAGAGAGTTGGATTCAGGGCAGGTATGACACACACACACACACACACACACACACACACACACACACACACACACACACACACACACACACACACACACACACACACACACACACACACACACACAGAGCCGAAGCGTTATCAGCCTCAACCGAGAACAATGTTATATAATAATATCCACACAAACTGCAGCAGAGATGGCATTAATGCATGCACCTGAAGTTGGCTAATTAAATAGGATTTTTTTTTTTATTGTGAGGAATAAATCAATGACGCACCGGATGCAACAAAGACACAAACTGCACTGCAATAAAGCTAATTCAATATGATCCTTTCAAATAGGTTAAACTACTCGACGGTATGTAAAGTAGTTATTAGCACCACCCCCGGATAAAATACCCCCCAAAAAAAAAATCTACATTCTTTTAAAAGTCCTGTCTGCATAATGAGACACTAAGCTCTTATCTTATAACTTGTATGTACTTTTATTTTGAAAGTTTCCGAAAGCAGGACTTTTACTTCCCAAAAATAGCAGTATTTCCGTTATTATTGAAGTAAAAAGGGCGGCTAATGATCAGAAGTATGTCATACTCCTAAAATACTTGAGTAAAAAACTTACACAAACTAGCCCCCCCCCTCCTCCTTCAGAAACATGCGGGCCGACCACCTGTCACTCAAACAAAGAGTGGGCGGTGACCTCAGCAGTCCGCCTGAACCCAGTGTTTGTTTTTGCACGCTGCTGGAAAAAATACATGTCAACACGGAAGTGGAAGGCAGGAAAAAAAAAAACCACGTGCTTACACACACACACACACACACACACACACACACACACACACACACACACACACACACAGAGCCATTTAAAGGGGCTTCTTAGATCACTACTCTGTGACGGTGGTGGTTACTAAGTAGAGGAGTTTAGAGGGATCCTGCCTCCATAATGGGGGAGAGTGGGTGACACTAGGCAGCTCATCCAACTGTATGATGAAACACACTATCTATTGTATTCATTACATCAGTTTAACTTTTATTAAATTCTTTTTTCACAATGTCACTTTTCATAATGCCACATTTTATTACTTCATGTCCCATTTCCTGGCTGTGCCGTTCCCCCCCCTCTTAAATATATTTAATACCAACATTTTTTGGGTTACACAGAATAGCTCAACAGCTAGCCTAATGCAATTTAGCACTCTTACTTTAGCTTGTAGATTACCAAACTAGATTCAGAACTGATATACATTTTTAATGACATAATAATTTCTTAAAGGGTAAAATAAACACCAAAAAGGTCAGATTCCAGTCTTAATTCAAGTTCACCACATTTTTACTTGGGGTCCGTATAATGCGGCGACATCTTTCAATAGGTTAAATGTATGAAAGATGAGTATAAATTACAGCTAAAACTTGGTCACCACTCTATTCTAATATTATTGTTTTTTTGTCTGTGAACCAATGAGAGGTCTTTGCACTTGACTTGGAAGAACATTTGCAGAGTGTGTGCGTGTAGTTGGATGTGTGTGTGTGTGCGTGTGTGCGTGAGGACAGCATGCATGTCAGACCGATCAGAAGAATGACTTTCAAACAATTTAACCCAGGGTGTTTTCCAGCGTTCACATATACCAAGATCGGTTCTCACCACAGGGGGGGAAGTTTACTCATGACTTATTGTGGGGTGTCAACTGGACTATCTCCAACTCACACACACATACACACAACGACTCGGAACAGACAAAGGTGGCATTGAGAGGGAACCTCCCACAATGCAGCTGAGCGTCCAGGGGGGGCCCTCTGCTCCAACAGCCGCGATCTCACCGAGCTAAATCCAGATTACATGGAGGATATACACAGTGCCACTTGTTTACTCTGCCCGGCAGGGGGTGATTTGAAGGGGGGGTGGTGATGTTATGAGGGTGGTTGTTGGGGGGGCAGACTGGTTCAGGCCTAAAGAGAGAGTCAAGAGACCCCCCTTCTAAGAACATTCAAAGGACGGCTTCCTTCTCTGTAAAAACTGCATTTTCTTCTATGGAGTCTTGCACATTTTTAGCCTGTGATTTAGGAAATAAAACAGCACCGGAAATATATGAATCAAATGTTCAAATCTATGTCATATAGAGGTGAAATTGTGACTTTCTTTGGTCCATGTGAACCAGATCTTCCTCAACCAACCCTGTTTTATTTTTTTCAAAGATGATCCAAAGAGTAAGGATGTAATTTTCCAATATGTAGCGTGCTACTGAGAAGTCGGCGCAGTTCCCTAGCCCTAATTAAATAGCAAGCGTTGGGAAATCCAGCCACAGCTATGCGGCGCACAACACTTTGGGCTGAGCATGCTGGCAAGTCCTTTTATTTTTGATCTGCTACATCTTCATCAAAATAAGTCATCACATGCAGCGCATTAATCAGTGTGAGAAGTTTGACTGCAAAACAACGGCGAGGTGCAGAAACACGCAGGGAAACATCTGTATTCAGGAGAGAAGAGGGGAAAACAAAGGGCGGGTTAATGACATACAATGATGTGTGTGATGCGCTATCTCACACTTATTCTCATGGTGGGAGTCTGATGCTCGCAGAAACACAGCGAGAACAAAGGAGAGGACACCTGGGATTCCCCCGTTATATGGGTGGTCACACGCACCTCTTCTTCTTCTTCATGCCTCCCACATGTGGAAGCACTTCATCTTCCCACTGCCTCTCTCACTCTTCCTCTCTGTCTCTCTACTCCTCTGTCTGTGTGTGTGTGATCCACTTCACCCGAGGAAACCAAAGCTGTGAGAAGAAGATGGTCACCGATGACAACCTCCCATCTGCTGCCTCCTTAAACGCTTAGAGAAAGGGATTTGCTGTAAAAGCAGCGCACCACATTCTTTTTTTGGGGGGTGGGGGTGGGGTGGGGGTGGTGTCATGTTGGTCAACCTAGCCTGTAAAGTGATGAGAACACAGACACCACAACCATCCATGTGTCCCCCAGTGTAGATCATATAGATCAGCACTGTGTTGAGTGACAGCAGGCCACCTGTATTGACCCGTATGTGTTATTTTTTTGATTATCATTATTTGCTGGATCATTTTGTAGCCTCTCACCCTCCTCTCTCACACTTCAAACGCCGACACACCCGTGGGGATCTCTCCCTCCGTCTCTCATCGAGGCCGGCCCTTGGAGGTGATGCGGGGAAAGCGATTAGTCATATTCAATTTACATACGGCTGTCACGGCCTCCTCCGGGCTGAGCGCTGATGTCATCCGTGCGTGGGGGGGGCGCTCCCCCCCTGCCCCCCTCAGCGGGGCCACCCGGCGTATGGGAAGACTTCTCGCTGTTGGGGCGAGGTTGGGTGGGGGGTTCCTCTCCCCCCCTGATGGGAGCATCAGCGCTGCTCAAGTGGCATGATGAATGTGGGGCGGCACTTTCGTGTGCATGTGTGCATTTGTGTAAGCCGTGTGAGACAGCAGGCAAGTAGTGTTCTTTACATATCAGATGAAATATACGCTAAAAATAAAACCATTTTTGCTAAGATATCAATATAGTGTCAAAATGTAAATATTAAAAAGACGAAATGTAAGTTTTATTTTTCTTTCTGCAGTAACACAGTACATACAATACTGCATTAGTGATCTCCAAGGGGTGTGAATCTATATTTTTCTTGGGGGTTTAATGCTGCGTTTAAGAAAACTCGGAACTCCAAAATTGTCCAACCTCTTTCTAGAAAAAAGTACTATGGAACGCACTCAAAGTTCCTACTTGTGAACTTGGGGCAAATCTATCGAGCCCAACTTCACGAAGACGTGCATGGAAGCGCACATTTTAAATGGTAAACCATCAACTAAAAGGCAATATTAATAAATTTTGCATGTATTTAATTATATCAATACATACTATCATACAGTAAAAGCTGCTGCTGCACATAAATTGAAGTCAAGATATGTCCCAATGTTATTAGGTAAAAAACAATCTCTGAAAGTTATCTTCTATACCCGAAACTTCTTTGTCCAAATGTTAAAAATTCCATAAAAATGTGGAGGCCGCACTGCTAAGAGTTCCCTTGTGTGTGCACTTGTCAAAGAAAAATCAGTTTGTCTCAGTCAGCAATGTTTTTGTTTACATTGGAGGTCGGAAGTTGGAAATTTGAACTGCCGACCTTCAAGTTGTCTGGAGCGCAGCATCGGTCCCGTCTGTGATTTTAGCACTCCAGATAACAGGAGACAGAAGACAGTCTATGCTTTTGCTACGTTCGCTAGCTAGGCTAACTACAGTTAGCTTCCACTTTGGTAACAACTAGCTTCCATTCTCGGCGCGGAAGCCAGTTGTATGTTAGAAAGCTTGCTACACTCCCAATAAACAGCCAAAAGAGTTGTTTTGTCTTTTTTAAAAGTGAGATGTGAGATGGAGGTGCTAGCTTGCCAGTTAACCTAGCTTGCTAGCTTCCATATTCAAGTGGAATACAAAGTTAACAGCATGATGGGTCCTCCTAAATGTTTCCCAAAATAAAATGTCTTTCACCTTATACAGGGGTATGAAGTGCTTTAGTCAGTCGTGGAACATTTTTTTCAGGATTAAAAAATGTGCATAATAGCTTCCTCACACATAAAGTAAGGAAAATTCCATCATTAATCAATAAATCAATCAATCAGGTTCCGTACAGATACCCACACACCTGACACTCTCACAGTGGGAGCGCCTAAGCTCGTCCTTACAGACACATTAGCTCAGATATGGCTCTGAACTCCTCCAGGGGTCAAGAGCCGGCAGTCCATTCTGCAGTCGGCTGCTCGGAGGGAAGCCGTGGAGCTTGTGAGGGTTTATAGGGAAGAGCCACTGGCAGCCGTCCAGAGGAGGAAGTCTAAGTTATTTATGAAGCCCCGCTTGACTAAAGACAGTAAAGCTTCCCATATTCACTGAGTCTGGCTGCTCCAACTATGACGCCGAATCAAATTTGCTGCAGTTACGAGCGATCAATTAAGTGGACAATTGGGTGAGTTCATGTACAGTAAGCATAATATGATTCTATTTTTTCTTTCAAACATGTGCTCTAAAAGACATTTACATGCACAGATGCACACGTTATCATGCTCACACACACACGAAGGCCAGAAGTTCAGGTTACCGGGGCAACTCATCTCTGGATCTGGGCAGCAGAATGCGAGACCGTGAATAACTGTTTTAACACACAGCCGGCGCAATGTGTGGTCTGTTACATACCATCTAAAGCATAACTCTGTGTCTGTCTGTCTGTCGGTGTGGGTGAGTGGGTGTGTGTGTCTGTGTGTGTGACGTCAGTCTCTCAGTGTGCATGTGTTTCATCTTCATCATCCTGTTTTGCTGTCATGTACGTGTGTGTGCTCATCTTCTGTGCAACAAAGCCTCTTTGCAGTTATGTTTTGTAGATATGTTTTTTCATAGAATATCATATATATATATATATATATACACAGTACCAGTCAAAAGCTTGGAAACACCTTGTCATTCAACTACTTTGAAGAATCTAAAATATAAAACATATTCTGGTTTGTTGAGCATTTGTTTGTTTACCACATAATTCCATATGTGTTCCTTCATAGTTTGGATGTCTTCAATATTAATCTACAATGTAGAAAAAATAAAAAATAAAAATAAAGAAAAACCATTGAATGAGAAGGTGTGTCCAAACTTTTGACTGGTACTGTATATATATCATAATATCAATTATGTTACATATACGTAAGGGACGGTTGTTGTTCAAGCTCTGAATGATAAATTTGAGTTAGCGGTGTAACGCAATGCTACTATGTTTATCAGTTTATGTCCAAAAATCACATTCATGCCAGATGTGGACGGGGCCTACATAGGAAGTAGTTTGATATTGTCGTTTTCTGTATTGAATTACTTTTTACCGCCATTTACACTCCTCATATGTGCATGTATACGTTTAACTGCTCACAGGGTATGAAAAACAAATCACGTACCAAAAGATTTATTACTTGAATAAATAGACAGAAAGGAGAGAAATTTCACTGTGGGAAATACAAGTCATGAGCACGTTGCATTAATTTACTTTGAAAACTGAAAGTTGTGTAACTTATAATGGTTGTGCTTGTGATTTATAAAAAAAAATGATAAACGAGAACATTTCAAGAAAAAAGTGCTAATAAGAGATCTGCTCATATTACATCATCAAACAAATGTATGTTTTAAGGAAGCAGGTCCAGGTGAAAATATGATGAATATTTTGTTATAAACTTTTATGCAAAATAAAATAAAAAAATCTGAAAAGCTCTCTTGGTCATTTTGCATGCACTTTTGAAACAGTCCCTAACTTCAGCTCTTACGTATCAGATCATGAGGTTTAAACAACAACTGTAGAACATCAGTCAACATCAGTTATTCTACAGAATGTCTGAATATAAAACTCAAAATCATTTAGCAATCAATTTAATATGTCAGGCATTGCTGACGTTATCAGACAATAAAAGATTATCACAGATACATTTTTTAACTGTTAAATGAAAAAGAAAAAAAGAAATATTTATCAGAAATGTTTAATTATGTTATGTTTCTGTTCACAATTGATATTGACCATGTGTCATTGTCAAGTTAAATTCTCAAATTCTCTGCTGTAAAAGGCCTGTTTAAGCTGAAATCTGAAGCTACCAAATGTTGGAACGCTAACAACGGCTGCTTAAATGCTACAGAGTCTTTGCTGTGGTGATGACTCATCTCTAGTTTGATCGTTCAACCGGACAAAAGGAGTCTTTATAGTTTTGTTCTTAAAAAAAGCAGCTCATTCATATTTCTTGCGAGTTTCGTTTGTCTCTCTGCTTTCCCACCTCCTCGCTAACAGGTGTGAGGCTGAACACCTGCGTGTCTACTCTGTGACGAATCAAAGGGGTCAAAGGTCAGACACGGGAGACGTTTAAGTGAAGGATGTTCCTACAAACACAACATCGAGACCCAAAAAAAGTATGCAAGTAAAAGGCGATTTTGCTTTTAAAACGTCCAACTAAATTTGTTTTCGTCTCGCCCTCCGCCTGCTTCTGTGCGTTGAACTCCGGGGTTTTCCAGAAATCATCGGGAGCAGATGGCGGCGAGGCGCAAAAAAACAAACATCAGAGAGAAACAGAGAAAATGGAGACGAGCATAAGGGAGCTGAAGCGTTTTTTTCCCCGTCAAAACTGCGGAGGGCCGACCGCAGATGTTTTGTCGACAGAAGAGGAGCCGTCTCCCAACAGCTGGTCGGGGATCAGATCTGTGTCAGTGCGTGGATGACCTCCTGCAGCGCTTCAACATGCTGGAAACCAGACGCGCCGGGACAAAACGTACACGTCAGAAGTGGCGGGTGGGGGAAAAAATAAGATTTCACAACGAGATTTTAAGTCAAAATTGTAAGCGAAAACATTTGTTGAAGTTCTTTTAAGCGAGACAAACAGATCTGTAAAGAATTGGTTTTTTTTGAGGTTGCTTCAAGTTCTTATATTCCCATCGATTGTCACAAGAAAGAGAACTCTGTTATAGTTGATGTTAGGATTTGATTGTCTAACTGCTCGTTGTCGCCGCCCACAGAGTAAGCTCCTATAGCGTTCGCCAGCAGGCCCAGTGAGGATCGACAACAATAGTTTTTTTTATATATGGCTGCAGAGCCGGCAGAAGAACATTCCCCCGCTGTTATGACGTGTATAGGTGTGTGGTCAAGACCCATCAAAGACAAATTTAAATGTCAGCTTAAAAAAAAAGAAAAAGGCCAATTTTCGGTCAGTGGATGGGAATTCAGAGGTTGTACGAAATGTGTTTGTGTGCGTACATGTGCATTTCTCCACAAATACAGACTTCAGAGCTGCTATATCATGCTGTAAGTAAGAATAGCATTCTAGTTTTATTTTTCTTTGACTCAAAAAGTGGAAAGAATGAGCAAAGTCTTCCAAAGAAGGACGATTGATACCATGAACGCGTCAGTGTTGGGTAACCTAGAAGTACTCAGATCCTTTACTTCAGTTAAAGTATTATTATATTTTTACAAGAAAAAGTCCTGAAAGTATCATCAATGAAATGTCCTAAAAGTATCAAAAGTCTCATTCTGCAAAAATACATCATATATAGTACTATTTTATTGTTAATACTAGTACATCATTGCATTAGTAAGCTATTTTAGTCCAGTGTATACCATCCTAGGGGTCCAGTCCAAAAGAGGATTAATGGGATAGAGGAGATGAAAAAACTGTTTCAAGTTCTGCTGAACATATTTTCCTGTACTTTTCCCTGATATTTGCTGAGTAAAATCGCATTCTAAAACATCATTACAGCTGTTTGATAAATGTAGCGGAGTAAAATGTATATTATTTGTCGCTTAAATGTAGTACAGTTGAAGTATAAAGTAGTGTTAAATACTCAAGTAAAGTACCTTAAAAGTTTTACTTAAGTACAGTACTTGAATTATTCAGTTTTTGTTCATTTTGACTTGCCATACATTAGTTTCTGATCAGGAAGACACAGGATGTAGGTTTTAGATTTCAAAATAAGAGTGTATTCTGTTACCCAAAACTGAGACAAAAATACAAAGCGAGAGTGAGTTTCAACTAAACTGGGCTTAAACAAAATGCAGCACATTACACTGCAACAAAACAACACCTGCAACGAGTGGCAACGAGTGGCAGGTAAAACTAACTTAATATTAAATGTGAAAAAATAAATAATAATATAAACTTACAAAACAAACATCTAGAAAAACAAGCAAAGGTCAAAACAAGGTAAAAATGTGTGAATTTAACATTAATAAATGTTACATTCTGGTGTGAACGATGAGAAATACTTCCCCCTACAAAATGACATTCTTGACAACATAATAATAACGTGCATTATGATATCAGTCACAATATTGACTAGATGCGTTTCTGTGGGCGTTGATGGGTGTATGAGTCGTGACGGATCGCTGACATGTGAAGAGCAGCCCAGTCACGTTCACCAACGTTTTCACGTGGAAACTTTTCCTCCGATTTAACCAACGACAGAAATGAATAACACGGCAGGCTGCTTTTGTTTTTCTATTTTTTTTCATGCAGAGCTCTTCTCTTGGTAAGAGCTTTATTTGAAGACAGATGTTTTAAAAAAAAAGGCCACAGTTTTTTCATTACAGTGTTAAGCAAGGCCACATTTTTGTTTTCTTTGGAGTATCACTGACTTCTGACCGAGCCGAGTCCCAGATATGTGGTGGTTTCTTATCTAAGAAGTGGCTTCAGGGGGAAAGTTTTTTTATGAGAGTTTTTTATTTTTCTCTCATATTTTATTATCTTTTCTCGCCCACATTAGTGATTCTGCTCCAAGTGAAGAATAATAAATCTTAAAGAAATTTTAAAAGTTACTTTTTACACAAGTTCTGCCAGCCTCGCAACTTATCAAGCGGTCAGAATATTATCGCTGTATTTTATGCTTGCCAGGAAGTAAATGTACAGAACCTCTATTTAATTAAACATTTTCTTTATTATTATCTCAGAAGAAAAAAAAATGAATTAAGGTCTAATTTACCAATTGGTTGAAAACATTTTCTCTGAATAAAAAAATTAAAACGCAGTGAACAATAACCCACTAATGCCATTCTACACAAACACGATCAATGGACTGTAATCTATGCAAACTCCTTAAGCAGCTCGATGGGGAGAGCTGGCTGATTGTTTTTCCATTAAGTAATATTACCGCCGCGTGTATAGCCACAGGTCGATGTGGTGCTCATTATGGCCGCGGGCTGATAATAATTAACCGCTAATGTGTGTAGAAACAGGCCCCTGATGGGCTGATGGGAAAGCGAGGCGCTCCCCGAGGAGAGCGACGCAGCAGCAGCAGCAGCTCTCCTCTCCACTCGCTGCACAGAGAGACCCACATGGGCCCCGCAGACTGCAGACCAGATTAAGCAGATTGATTAAGACGGGGAGTAATTGTGGGGGAAAGTGTTTGTACTCTCAGATTTGTCTCGTATACAAGTAGGCTGAGAATAAAAGAGGAGCCGGGTGATTAGTGTGAAAAGAATTTGAATTTAAAATATATTTTGCTTATTAGAAGTGCTGTCTCCAAGACGGCTGAAAGTTATTTTAGCAACAAAAACCACTGTATGCCATTGTTCTAATAAGGAAACTATAAAGTGTATTTAAGTTGCAATAAATGTCTTTATTAATTGTCAAATAATTAATCATAGCTTTAAAACTTTATTCATTACTTATTTACTTAATTACTTAATTGTATTATTTATTATTTATTCACTTTATTTATATAGCACCTTTCATACAGATTATGTAGTTCAAAGTCTTGTACATTTCAAAAATAAATAAAAAACAGAAAAAACCTTCCTTTTACAGAAAGCATGCATTTGGAACTTTTAAGTGTAATAAAAAATTCAACAGATGAATAAAAACTGGAAAGCAAATATGCCGACAAGTCTGCAGTGATCAATATTAATATCTCATAAATAAAAGGGTGACAAACATCAAGTCTGCATTAAAATTTGCTAATAAAGTCACCAATAAAAGTGTAAGGTTAAGATTTGTTCCTTTTCTAATAACAAATGAAGTCTGAAATTATAAATGTTCGGATGTTTATAGACAAATTGGGGATTCAAAAATACTTTAAAGTGTTTCCAACTTTCTAATAAGCTGTTAGCAAAAGTTATTAAATCATATTAGTAAGTTATCAATAAAATGTCTGGAAAATAGCGTTTTAAATGTAAAAGTTGTTAATAAATTAATTTTGGTAATGATATAAGGGAAAAAAGAAGGATTCATTAATCAATACATCCACTAATTATCTACTGTACATCTACAGGGCTCATAAAATTATGTCAAATCTTGTTTGCAGTTTAGGAAGAAGGAATATTGAATAAGACAACAGTAAATTTGTCCATAATTTATACAGACTCTAAGTAGAGACGAACCAGAGAGCAAAAAATTAGAGACAGTTGGTCAAAAACACAGAGAAGTTGATTCCATGTAAGAGAAGTCTGGGAAGCCAGATGTTCACGAGGCTCACGCTCACTGCAGTTCAAGTCAGAGTACCAGTGTGCCTCAGTGTGTGTGTGTGTGTGTGTGTGTGTGTGTGTGTGTGTGTGTGTGTGTGTGTGTGTGTTAGAGAGACAGAAAGGCGTTTCCTGATGTCCTGGCCAGATGTTGCTGATCCCTGCCACTCCACAGAGGGAAGTTTATACCCAGCTTTACAGAATTAGGAGACCGCTGGGACGAGAGAGGCGATCTCACTGGACAAATTTGGTTAGCCGTTAAAAGAAGAAATATGATGACATTTTTTTTTTGTTTGTTCGTTATTTTCAACGGGTGGTATATGATTTGATAAAGCAAAATGTAACTTCTCATCTTAAAACACATCACAAAATGCTAAAGGCTAGTCTGTGATTTATTATAAATAAATCAAAATCCTATTGATGGTCGGGGATCCAGCCAGCCTGCACAATAGCACCGCTTAGGGTTTTGATCCTTTATTGCAGAACTATATGTGGAACTGTAAGAACATTAATAAGAAAATAGATATTGAGATATGTCATAATACAACACGTGGTGCAAATGGAAGCCGTGGAAAACTGAGTATTGAACAAAAGTTCATTCATGTTTATTTTTTAGTATTTGAATGTTTTCGAAATGCACCTTTAACTTATATTAAAGGGGCAATTCAATTTTACACATAAAGATCTGTTTGATGGTCATCAAAGGGAAATAACCAAGTGTTCCTTTAAGAGTACTACTCAGCCTTGTAAAACATCATCTGTGGTTCTGATTTTCCAAAGTCTGACAAAAACAACCCCAGTGATGTCATGGTGATGTCATCGGAGTTATCTCGGCTTGGAAACTACAAATTCCTTACGGCTGAACAGGAGTCAAAGAAAGTTATGGGCATTGACGAGTTAGGGAGGGTCTGATGAGTGATGCTTAAGAGTTGCATTGTGGGAAATGTAGGATGCAGTGTTTTTGGAACTTGACCCATGCAAGAGAATCAAAGTCAGAAGCCAGGGGCCTCCTCTCCTTTGACTTTGACCGTTTTTTAAAAATAAATGAGAGTTAATTAGTTGTAACTTACAGCTTTTGATGAGATGATAAGAATGGATACTTTTAATTTATCATAAACTTTTAAAAACTTAAAAAAGATCTGGGCTCCTCCTTTTACACAGACTTTAAGGAATAGTTGGACATTTTGGGAAACCTGCGTCTGAGAGGATTGATACCACTATTATATCTTTATGCTAAATATGAAGCTACAGCCAGCAGCCGGTTAGCTTAGCATAAGGACTGGAAACAGTGAGCCTGGCTAACAACAAACAAGTTATGACTTGGTAATTAGCAAGTTTTAGTGGTGCTTGACAGAGGCAGGCTAGCTGTTTTGCTCTGCTTCCGGTCTTTATGCTAAGCTAACCAAACCATTGCCTGGCTTAGGGGTTGAACTGCTCGTGAAGAAAAACATTTAGTCTTTAAAAAGTAAAAAAAGAAAGAAAGAGAAAGATCACTGACTACACTGTCTATTCCCATTAAGTTGAATTAAAAGAAGGGGCTGTCAAAATGTAGCTAATTTAAATTGTATTGAAATTGATTGACTATGATTGAAATGCTGATTGGATATAATCTGCTACAGTTGATCCTTTAACTGCAATCGACTATCTGACAAATAAGGCAAATCAGACATTTAAATTGCATTCAAGACCAATTAAAAGACTGTATGCAGGTTGGACTGGTACAATGTCCAGATCATTATGAACTTTTAATCTTCTCTATGTTGATTGTTTTTGATGCTTGTGTGGTGCAACACATCAGTCTAACTGTGGAAAATGTGTATGTGTTGTCCCTCTGGTCTACAGCGCACATGTGTGTGTTTCTGCTCCTATATGTCCACACTTGCATCTGTCTTTCCCCTCACACACGTGTATGTGTGTGTGTGTGTGTGTGTGTGTGTGTGTGTGTGTGTGTGTGTGTGTGTGTGTGTGTGTGTGTCTGTTTCTCCATGTGTGTGTTCAGCGCGGGCGTGGGGATCCATCTGTGTCAGGTTAACCCGCTGGGAGCCTTTCCCAGCAGGTAGTCCTGGAGGGCCTAAATCATCTGGACGGCCAGAAGCGTGAAATCCTTCCAGGCCTGGACAGATGTCTCTCTGTTCAGCCCGACCCAGCCCTCGGCGACCCCGCAGACCCCCTTAAAAGACCCTTTTTGGAGCAGACCCTGGCTGCACAAAACGCAGACCAGACTGTGTTGATTCGCACCCAAAAAGAAAGACAGCTCCAAGAAGAACCATTTTCGAAATCTATTCCAAAACTAGATAAAAAAGAAGCATCTTGATGATTCATAAACATGCTGCCAGGAGTGCCATATGCGTTATGAACCACCGACACGCCAAGGCCAGGTCAGCCAGAGGCCAAACCGGTCTGTGTTTGTGGGTGTGACACGGCAGAGAGGCAGTGAGGGAGACACCTGCCCTCTCTGACCCGAGGACCATCTGCACAAACCTTGATGTTTCACGCATCAGGAGATGGTCAGCCCACAGCGATGGACCTTGACTCCGTGTCACATGACATGTCTGCATGAATGGACTGAAATTGTACATGAAGTACTTCTTACATTACACCAAGGTGCATGTGTTCTGTGGGACTTGACAGATGCTTTAAACAACTGGAAAGGCATGCAGAGAGATGTATGAACAGAAAGCATCACATCCCCAACATTTGTTTCACATTTTTAACAATACACGCAGAAGAAAATGACAACCAATTTCTTCATAATTTCATATCAAAATTCCTTCCGTAAAACAAAATATGACATGTGCTAACTTAAGCTAGTACCGACCAATTTAAACCAATAACATTGTGGCATCCATCCATCAAACTATCTGCAACTTTTAGCGCCAAGGAGGTGTGCGTGGAACCACAGTCCTCCGCAGCTCCGTATCACGCCATGTTATAAGCCCGCCCACTTTTAAGAGGTCCAATGAAATGCTAAGGATTTGACCTAACGCTCTAACTTCCGTTTCATTGAGACCCAATCACATTATATATATATATATATATATATATATATATATATATATATATATATTATATACTTACGTCCATTGAGGCCCATTATCGATGGTTAAAACAGTGGACGTCTTTCCAGGAGCGACATTAAAACGCTCCAGTTTTACGCTTCCTGTCCGCTGGAGGCCTCCTCCTGCACCAGCTGATTGAGCTGGTGTTATGCTTTTTGAGCCTAGGTGGCTGAGCCGTGGGCCCTAATGGCTTCCAGCTGGGCCCGTGTGTCTGCATTAAGTCCTCAAGTGGAAAAGTGGCTGCAAAGTCAAACCACCTGGTTTGGGCCGAACTGCCGGGGAGGGCGTGAGGTGGCGGCGGACGGGGGGAAAAAACCCCTGGAAAAACCTTGGAGGAGGCAGACACAACATTCTTAATCTATTTTATTTTTTATTTACAGCTGCCAATTCATCTTTTCACGTTTTTTTCCCTCGCAATAGCAGCAGACTGGCATCCGTGCAGCTTAGCCGGCAGCAGGTGCTATTTTCGCACAACCTGTCAGCCAGTTCACACGAACAATTTGGGCTTACAAGCTCTGTAATCTGCTACATTGTCAATGCTCCGCCATTTGACCTTGGCCAACACAAAGCCTGACAAGAAGCAACAGGATCCTCTCGATTCTCTCATTTGGCGAGTGTGACCGCTGCAGCCGACGACAACAGATGTAACGTCGTCGGTCCGATACTGCAGCATTGTCACAATCGGAGCTACAAGAGCGGATAATTCTCTTACAAAGCAGCGTGACGGGAGGGACGGAGACCAACTCTGTGATTTCACGTTTGTCCGCGGTAACGTCTCTGCAGCAAACGCATTTTGGCACAAGCATGAAGTGGTTGTCACATTAGCGTTCTCCGTATTTGAGCCATGCATTCAGACAGGAAGGCACAGCTCAGAGAGGACATTCATTTATACAGCCTTGAGGAAATACCTGCATTGCACTCACACTCAGGACTTCTTTTATGTCTATGTCTTGCTCAAGGGCTCTGCGTCTGTACTTTTTTTAATTTATTTTTTGACAGGGAGGGACTAGCAATTCAATACCCCGGTCCTGAATTCCCAAGCACAGATTCAAACTGGCAACCCTCCAGTCCATTATGTTACTGCTGGCAAAAAATGATTTGAAAATGTGCATGTTTTTCATGAGCTGGGTTCTTTTTTTTTAAATATTTATTTTATGAGTGCCATATCATTTAATTAAATGAATTAAAAATGATTTCTTAATCTGTTTGCAAAAAAACAGTTACACAAAACCTTAATGCTTCATTGTCTTCGGTTGGCGGAGAAGATTGAGAGTACTCGAATGTCTGTGCGCTAACTATGAAGTTTGCAACGCCCTGCTTAGCTTAGCTTAAATACTGGAAGCAGGGGGAAACGGCTAGCTTGGCTTTGTACAAAAGGTAAAATCCCTTGTTTAATTGGTACAAAAACAATATGTGTCATTGTTTAGACAGAGCTAGTTAACTGTTTTCCCTGCTTACAGTCTTTGTGGTGTCAATCCTCTCATCAAACTTTTGCACAGGATGTACTGTAGGTACCATGGATCAGGACTTGGGACTAATTGAATCCTGTTGACCCAGGGACGATGGGTAAATTTCCTTGATAATGATGCATTGTGGACATTTAAACAACTATGAAATAAGCAGGAGGAGAGCTAGTGCTTGAATAAATAACATAGCTAACAGCTAAGGTATGGAGGTTGCATTGAGTTACACTTTTATGCGTTCAAGCGCTTTTAAGTTCAAATGAGCATTGGGCAAATGTATATTATAACATTATGTGTTGAATGTAATCTTGTAACATTTTGTTTTTGGCGAGGGGGATCATCAGCGGTTAATACAAAATTTAAAAAATGGTATGCAAACTGTTATAATGGAGTGTATGTTAGAGCACATGGGATTTATTGTTTATTTTTTACCGTGATGTTGTACTGGGTCTCAAAAATCTTGGAATTTCACTGCTATTGGTATCGACTACTACATTGTGATGTCCCTAGTTTTGGAAAGAAAGCAAAACTGTGTAATCAATACTTTAAAAGATTTAAAAAATGACAGTCGAATTGTCCATGGCCTGCATACACTCAAACACACACGGGGGTGTTATCAGTGTGGCCCTCAGCGCTGCGAGTGGCTGTGCCACACCACATCCATCACAGCTCGTCTCCGCCAGCCCCTCTGCTCAGGGGCCCCGGAGCCAGGGGGCTGGAAAAATGGCGGCGCAACGCGGCTGATGAGCTGGCGAGAGATATTTATGAGGATCCTCGCGACCAGCCGAACAAGATCTCAGGCAGACGACTCCCGACCCCGGGGGCCGTTCCACTTTTTTTTTTTCCACAATAGCACTTAACATGTCACCTCCGGCTGTCATTCAGGGAGAATGTTTCACCGTGTGGAGCAATCTAGAGCGCCGCGCAGCTCATCAGTAACTAGGCAGCGTTGTTGCTGAAAGAGGACAGTGACTTTGAGCTTAAAAACGCTGAGATTAAACACTTCACTGGAGCAACTTCACTGGAGCAACACCCATTTTTACCAGCTTTTATTCCTTCCATTGCGATGCAATGGAGTTTGTGGGCGAAAAAGAGCAAACCACAGTGCCCATCCGGCTTGGTTGCATTGTGTGTCATGTTGGAGACATTCGTGTCGACTACTACTGCTGCGTGCCATTCATGATTCAAAAGTTAATATTTAGACGTGTCTTAGATTTGAACTGAGCAGTGAAATCACACGATAGGAGCTCAGCAGGAGTTCAACCAGGAAGTTACTACTGGAATCTACTATAAAAGCACTTTTTCTCTCTTTCATGAATTGAACCTAAAACTTCTAATAAGAACCTAGCCAATTTTTGTCATCCTTTTCCAGCGACTGCTCAAGCAAGTCACTGTGAGGAAGAGGAAATCACTTCTGCAAGCTCCAGGAGCACAACAAAACAGAAATGTCAGAGTGAGTTACTTTGAGGGAAGAACAGAGTGACAGTGAAAGAGAGCCAGTGTGATTTGGTCCACTGTCATCTGCCTTCTGGATCCCTGTACGCAAAACATGTAGCGATATAAAAAGATGGAGAGAGAGAGAGAGAGAGAGAGAGAGAATCCCTCTAATCCATCTGGCATCCTTATGCTGCTGTTTAGGCCCCGTGGTGACTTCAGAGATAGAAGATGAGCATGAAAGGGAATTACAACGAGGCCCTTTCACTGATTCCCCGAAAACTAAAAAAAATCTGCTCCAAATTACTCCGAGAGCAAATATCAACTTAAACAGGCTGCCTCTCCCTTTTTCTCCCATCTCTCACGAGTTCACGACTTCCTCCGCAGACGGGGGCCAAAAAAAAAAAAAAAAAAAAAAAAAAAAAAAGCGGGATGCGGATGAGGACCGGCAGCCATTTGAGTCCCCCCTCTGATGGATCGAACATGGCACTTATGCTAATTCGCCTGGTTTTTTGGCCGGCGCGCACATTCTTACTCGGGCCGAGGCTACATTTGGAATGTGCAGTTGTGGCAGGAGAGCGGAGCGCTCGGAGACGACGCTGCTGTTGCTGCTGCTGCTGCTGCTTAGGGCAAAACTGTTTCTTCTTGCTATCTTAGCGGGATGGCAAACAGACTTTGTGGCCACGCTGGAGAGCAGCATAGAGAGCCAAAGGCAGGCGACGGGGCTCAAAGTGTAAGTACCGCGGGTTTAAATGCAGGGTCGTCTGGAATGGCAAACCCTGAGAAAAATGGCAGCCGACGCAGCAGATCTTTTAGCATCTTTCAGCTCGTTGTTTTGGTTTTATGGCACTCAGCTTTTCTGTTTTAGTTGAAATGTCAGCAGCTGTTTTCATCAAAAATCTGAGTTAGCGACCGGCTGGTGAACAAATTAGAGCATTTAGCAGCTAAAAATATAGATATTTCCATTAGGGGCTGGTGGAGACCAAACACAGAGGGAGAAAGAGAGTAAATATTTGAATTTAAATTAATCAGCTTGCCGGAAACATGATCTTCAATAGGAAGATAATGTGCTGGTGTGGTGTTTAAAATGTGTTGCGTGCACACAAGCAGCCCCAAAAAAAAAATCAATAAATGCTAAAGAAATATTGGTATTAGTCATAACAATTTTAAAAATGGTTTAAACCATATCACAGTATAGGTCACTTTATATCGCAACATCACTATATACTTTGATACAAGAATATCAATGGCTTAGAATGCTCGCTACGGACCATGGTAGGCAACTAAATGCAAAAATCTGGACATAACATACAACATAAATCCAATATTACCATAATGAAGTTCTGCTTATTGATGGGGTACATTGCCCAGAATGGCATCCGACAAAACTAGCTAACTAATAATCCAACAGTAAAGACCCGGCTCAATGTTGCCATATCTTTTCCATTGCAAGTAGCTAGCAGGACTAGCTCGAAAAAAGTTAGCTAAATCCAGCGAGAAAGTCACTGACAGCCCGTCACCTCACGACTCCCTCCAAAGTAATTTACCCCAGTCCCACGGTTATGTTTCTTGACAGTGTGCTGTTACATTGAATTTTACATTTAATATGAAAACGGCTCAATATTGTATTGGCATTAAAATTGTCTTTTAATCAATTGGCTTAGCAGCGTCTTTTGATGAAACCACTTTCTGCCGTGACGCTCGCTCCTCTGCAGTGAAGAAGCTGTTCTAGAAAACCCTCTCTTGTGGACACTTAACAGCAACGCGCCCTGCCGCGGTCTTTTTCTGTTATCTAAACACACATCTGCTCTGATTGATATGCTTGAAGTGGGGCCAATTTCAGCTCCCCCGTGCGGCGCGATGGCCATTTATTTGCTCAGCTTTAATTGTCGAAGCTCCTGTCAGCGAGAGGCGAGGGAGCGCAGCTGTAGTGAGGTGACACGCTGGCGCCGGACCAGGACGATTCGATACTGCCCGATTTCAAAATTAGCATCAGCCAAATCAGAAAAACAATTCCTCCACCGATGCGTGTCGCTGTCAAGATGCTTGTGCGATAAAGACAATCGGCACCGAGCGTGATGTGCGTTTGAATTTGATCACCTCGGACTGCAGACGACCTGAAGCTGCAATACTATCTCTCTCACGCCCTTTCCTCTCACACACACACACACACACACACACACACACACACAACACACACACGATCACATGTACTGCGAAGGCCTGTCCACATGTCTTATATTCATACGGAGATTGACAGACACAATTGCATGCACATGCAATCGTGTTCCTTCAGCGTAATTTGAAGGCACCCGTGGGGTCAAGGATTTCTTTCAATCAAAAGCGAGCAGTTCTGACAGGAGGGACGTCTTCATCCCCCCCGTCATGAAAACAATCTGCAAATTATTTGAATTAAAAGTGAAGGAGCTGCATGGACATCTGGGAGTTTTTTTTTCTTTTTCTTCTTCTTCTCTCACTAAAGACATGAGAGAATAATAAGCGGAGAGCTGAATTTGTGTCAGCGCGGCTCAGGAAAATAAGATATCATCTTATGTCTTGCTGGTGGTTGGATGTCAGGCTCTCGGAGTCGTACCCGAATGCCTCATCCCTGTTGAGGACCAGAGTGAGGGGAGTTCAGCTGGAGTTCAGGGCTACAGCCACAAACCAGCTCTCATTTCCACCCCTCTTCATCAGCTCCGTCTCTTTATTTACCTCTTAATTTTCTCATCACGTCGCAGCGCTGAGCGACGTCTCCTTTAGCGAACGCCGCTCAGCAGAACCAAGCCGATCCAGCTGGAAGGCCTTCGACTGGACACTTTGTTTGTGTATTCGTCAAAAATCGCTGTCAATGGACTCTTGATTTGGCAATCAGGAACATGTGTGGCAGCCCAGATACTTCTGGTTAAGAGCAATCAAAGAGGTGGTGGTATGAACTGCATGGAGGAGTTTCCAGCTCCAGAGATAGCTGAAGTGAAGATGAACACTTTGGATGTCCTGTGGTTGAGTTTAGCTGCTGGTATTTACTGCATGATTGAAATGCAGCCACTTAAGAACGGGCTGCTTACCAACTGGGTAACGGATTGATTAAATGAGGGATGCATCGTGGGAAGTGTAGTGTTTTTGAAGCTTGACACAAATTTGGGACTAAAAGGGCAGGATATCGCGGCCTCTGCTGGGTTGATTGGTTGACCTTTTTCTTAAATGCCTAAAGTGTGTAACCCACACCAAGATCACCAACTTCCTGGTCACATTGTGTATGCTGCTTGCATCCCACAAAGCATTGTGGGAAGTGCAGTTCCAAAACTTGACGTTATGCCATATAGAAGAAGGAAAAAGACAACAGGCCTGACAAAATCAATTAATTTGCTGTTTTTGTTCCGTACTATTAATACTTTTTTTTACTTTATTAAGGCGTCCCTTCGACATGGTTCTTATTTTTCTGGAACGCTGACACTCTTCTCCATCCAACCAAATATGTATATATATATATATTTTATTCTCACTTTAGCTTTCAAATTCAACAGCAAGACTTAAATAAATCCGTCAATATGTCACCAAAGCCCGCATGGACAGCAAGTTAAAGTAGCTCCTCACTTATTAAAAGTTATTCTGATAGTTCTGTTGACAAAGAAACACATATGGCCCATATAGGTCGCAAACTTTTGCATGTCCTCTTTATCACAAACTAGATTTATCAGGTCTTAAAACACTGCCTCCACTCTTCATTTACAGGAAACCAAACCATGATTTTTTTCCCCTCCCTCAAAAAACATTTACATCTACCCTTACCAATATGATTTTAATGAAAAAAAAGTCATTTTCATTTCCCCGTCTCGTGCCATACAGCGCACAGATACATCTGCCATGTTACGCGTCGGATCAGATGAGCAGGAAGCCTGCCCTGACATCTGCATTTGGGATAAGTCGACGCGCTGCTTGCATGAGGATTTTCGTGATGGGCTCGGATGCATGCATTTATAAAGGGAATAATGGTTCTTAGGAAAATTATTTAAGGTAATTTTGTTATCCATTCAAAGATAGATATGATAGTTCATGATGAGACAAGCACAATTCAATCCAGGTTTCCTTAATTGAAACTCCGTCCCCCAGCTCCCTGATTAATTTATACTCTGAACATGATCTAAATTGACCCATCCAGCCGCAAGGTATACAAGTGGCCCTGCTATAGACTGATATGTCATTAGAGTCCCGCTGTGATCGTTGTGGCCCCAATATTTCATACGCCGGTATGAGTGACTATGAGGTGAAATCGGCTACTGAGAATATGGAATTATCTCTGGAATTATCGGCGGTAAACAAGCATGCAGTGACACTCTTACCTGCCACAGCCACTACCCTCCATTCAGCTCCCTCATCGACTCTCTCCTACTGTCTGCATGTGTTTCTCTTTCTGTCGTTCTCCATACGAAACAACCCTGGGTCGTGATACCAACTGGCTGTCTCTTCTCAGAGCATCAAATTTCATTCAAGTTTCTTCTTTTGTTGAATGCAGCATTTGTTTTTTTAAGAGCCACAGGAAGTTTCAGATTCTGGATACGGGGGGGAATCGCCTCTCAAGGCATTGTGGGATGGCAGGCGACATGGGAGTGACTGGCGACACAAGGAAAGGGAGAGATCCCAAAACAAAACAAAAAAAGGTTGTTGCCAATGAATGTTTTGTCTTTGTCTTTGACTAAGTAGAAGACTGTTATTCCAGAATCTGGGATTCCCCCTTTTTCTAACCCTATCCCTCTAAGACATGACTGATCACATGACTTGACACGCCCACGGCAACAAGAAGAGTCTCCACTGTTTAAGAGCAAGAGAAAAGATCCAAGCTGCTAAACAACTCTAATCCAATTTGATGCTGAACTTTACAACAATAGCAAGGAATAATAGCCTATCATCTGCAAAATAGACACTTTTTTGTTTTGTGCTGTAAAGCAATTCAGCAGGTTCCCCCAAAACATGATTTGCAACACAATTTGTATGAAATATGTGGCACCTGATGTGTAAGAGGGATCACGGAGAACAACGATGAGTTGTACAGTGATGATGCAGAGGGAGAAGGAAGGAAGATTTTTGGCTGTTGAAAGCCTTAAGTAAGGACCATCACAAGTGCAAGGGAAGCTCATTCCCCTTCTCACGGTGCATTTTCTCATTAGTTTCAGTATTTATTGGAGAGATAATTGTGCTTTATATTCTATAATGTATTAAGACCGGAAAAGCATAGGATGACAAGACATTGCTCATATGCTTTATCAGAAAACGACCCTCAGCCTCAACTTTATAAAATAATTTAACTGGGTATAGTCGTTGTTAAAGCATAAACAAATTAATTTGTGGTAGTATTTAAACATAATCAGCTCTTTGTCTGTCCTGTGACTGTTCACCTCCACAGAAACCACTGTGGTTTATATTTTTCCCACTACGCAGAGCCTACAATAGCTCATCTCTTCAGTTTGGTACCCCTGTAACTTAGGAGGCGAGTCTGTCATTTCCACAGCTCATATTATACGTCTCCGAAACCCGACTGCGCAGCTCGCGACGCACCAAGATCTGGCTCCTATAGAGACATAGGATAAGATTACAGCTAAATCAGTCTTGTGGCTTTGCTCTGGGAAAAACTTATGAAGTCCTAAAAACTCCCCCAGTTATGAGCAGGCTCAGCAGGGCTGCAGTGGAGCAAGGAGTGAAATATAATACGAGCGTCACTGATCCTCCAAATAATAAAGGCACTGACAGCGCGGAATGATGGCATGATAACTCATAGAAGCTTCTTAAATCCAGCACAGGTACATGACCCTCGCTTTGTAAAGAAGTCATTTTCCATGATATATACTTCACTAATTCATCTGGCACATGCTTCGTTTTGTTCGTCTCTCCTCCCTCCCGTCTATTCTCCGTCCTCTTGATGAAAAGTGGAATTATTTGCACTGTTGCACACATGGTTTCGGATCTATAACCATCCCGTCTGGCTCCCTTTCATTCAATACAAGTCCCAGATAAAAAAGGATTGAAGCCCTTGATACGTTTTAATGAAATGACAGAGGAGCCGTGCCACTGTTGGTTTACATGAAACCGATTCGGCGTGTAGCAGGGTTCCAATTGGCTGTCCGGGCAATCACTCACGAAGCGGCAGCCGATTTTCATTAGCCTACCATGACTCTCTCCACAGTTGCGGGTAAAAAGAAGAAAAAAAAAAAATGAAATAACATGTTTGCAAAGAACATAAAAACCCGAATGAAGTGAGGTGCAGATGTCTGTATATATTGAGTCTATCAGCCGAGGTCCTGTAGTGATTTTAACATCAAAGCAGTGAATGGGGAGCCAAAAGTAACAGTTTCACTTCTCCTTCATCAGCGTGTGCTGCTGTTTATTGGCTTTGGAAGTCAACCGAGGGTCAGGATCAATTCAGATAGTGGGGGTCCCACTGAGGCCGAGGTGTGATTTTATTAAATCAACATGGATACGAGATCTGCAGCGTGCCAGTCGGCGCCTATCCAATCATCCACTGACGCCATTTTATTTCAAACACTGACTCTTTTTTTTAAATACAATTTTAGTAGCAGACACTGATTTCGCATAAGTATTGGCGAGATTTGGGGCCACTAATCCCGCTCAAAAAAGACGGATGAAACCGCATAAGGAGCTGGAAAGGGTGAAACACAAAGCGCTGCCAAGCAGAGTGCCACAGGGATCCATTCTGGGAACACATTTGTTCTCAGTCAGCACTCCCCGACTGTGACTTGCAAAACCATTATCTTTTTTCTAAGTACTTTCAATTTAACATTGAAAAACCAAAACTGCCAACAAAGGGTTATATGTCAGAATGCATCATGGGAGAGAGCTGCTTATGGGTTGAACCTGTGGCCCGATGGTCACACCACTAAACCACTTTCCTGCTCCAAGTTCCCAGACCACAAACTACATGCTTTTTTCAGCAATGACGACGGAAACAGCATGCTTCTAAACGCATGTTGCATTCATACAATAGTTGGATGGAGGGATATTACATAATGAAGATAATATATTGTGTTTTGGAGGATTTCAGTAGATACATTTCCACTAATTAAATAAAGAACATCTTTTTTTGTATTTTGAGTTTCTCAACTTTCCGTATTATCCTCACATTGACCTGAGAGTTAGTGGATTGAATCCTTAAACGCTCTGGGAAAGTCTTGGTTCCTACTGTTCTGCCGCTCCCACACTTACTTTACTCTCTATATCGTTCTACTCTGAAGCAAAGACTAAAAACATCAGGGATGCTATTTGGCATTACATTCCCATGGTATGCAGGACATATCTAGAGTGTCCTGCTCACAATACCTTCATTAGATCAGTGCAGCTTATAACTCATTCACCAGCCGACCTCCGCTGACTCTATGAACCAATGAACACTCACACACGCACACGCACACGCACACACACACACACACACACACACACACACACACACACACACACACACGCACACACACACACACACACACACACACACAGATATGTTGGAGTGCAGCTGGTAACAATCAGCATGGACCGGGACTTAATGAAGCTTTGACATAAGAGCTCATACCCGCAGACAGACAATCCTACCTGGCCCAGACAGAGAAGCAACATTATCTATCCTGGGTTTACGATGAACAAGACGTAATTTGTTACTGTCTGCGTGTTCAAAAGGTCAGGTTTTAAAGCTCGGAACTATTAACGTCAATATATCCTTGTCAAATTACCAGTAACATCTGGATATAGTGACAAACAAATGAGATCATGCTTGATTTGATCTATGGCGGAGATTTTGTTAGGTTAAGAGATTTGTCCGCATTTAGATGACATTTCCAATAAATTCCTTTCTTTTTTTGTGGGATGGGATGTCCCAACTGGTCCGTAGTCAACTTTTCTTCTGCCGGAAACACTAAAAGCATTCTTTTTCTAAATTGATCAAGCAGATTTCTTGAAATTAGGAAAAAAAAAACACAACATAAAATGCAACAATAAGCTGTCAATCCTCTAAGAGGAAGTTTCATTGGCTAAGGGGTTGCACTTACTTCTGATGCTCAATATAAACAGTGGATCAATAGAGGAGCTTTTGTTGTTTCTCTTTTGGTTCCCAAGGAGACAGAAGTGTTTCTTGTAGTTTTTTATCTTAATGCAGCCAAGATCCAATGTGATGTGCCAAGGCCTAAAAGAAATAGCACATGTAACCACGGTGATTTATTTGCTGTAGTTAGAGTGTCACAATACTACACATAAAATAGTAGTTTAAGGGCTTTAAGCTAATATTTTGAGTGTTCTTTATTAACCCTGAGGAATATATTTACCACATGAAACCTATCCAAGACAGATTAATGGCTGGTTAAGTACATTGGCTGCAGTCATGCAGGCTATTGTATCAGACTATGGGGGATGAAGAAACAGCTGAGGTAGACGGTGAAGGTCAGTCTTTATTACAACCCTCACTTATGGTCCGGACAGAAACGCTGATATTGGATAAATCTGAATGACAAAAGTTGTGTTTAGTACCAAGTACTTTTTTTTGGTACCTCCTTGGTCGAGGTTCCAAGCGACATGAGCCGATACTAAAAATTGGAGGTAAAACACCGCAAACCATTGATTGGTCGTCACTAGCGAGACACAGGACATCCTTCTCAAACATGCTGCTTTTAATTAGCTAAGCTACCGTCAAAACTACGCCGTAAACAACCGCGTACTATTGACGAAGTGAAGACGGCCCTCTGATTGGTTGCCGAAGAAAGGATACAGCAAGTTTAGTGTTAAAGATGATGTCACGGCAGCTTTACGGCGGGTCGCTTTGGCGATCAGCTGAGAATCCCGCCTAAACTGAGTGGGTACTATCCGAAGTGGAAAAGGAAAGAGAGAAAAGGAGGCGATACTAAAAAGTGAGTATTTCGGAAAGCTGATCCGGGTGTGCTTTAGGATATCTTTCTGAGATATAAAAGTGTTTGGGTTACTCTTCTCACGCTTTGCCTGTTCAAAGTTGCAACCACAGAACATTTATAAGAACTGGATGTAGTCACTGTGATGTCACCCATTGGCTTGTGGACTACGGTATTGAAGCCTTGACTCTGGCATTTTGACAGTCACCATCTTTGTTTAAGCCAATCACCATGTTGGCCTTTTGCAACCAGAAGTGACACTAGTGGCACCAAGTACAACTGAAAGCTGAATATAATAATTTATAGGCGACCAAAAATGACCATAATTTATTAAATGAACATCACGTTGTATAGAAGAAGACTTAAAACTAGTGAGTGAGACCATAAACTCATGTTTACAATGTTTACTGAGGGAATAAATCAAGTGAGAAGTAGAGTCATTTTCTCATAGACTTCTATACAATCAGACTCCTATTTGCAACCAGAGGAGTCGCCCCCTGATGGCCATTAGAAAGAATGCAAGTTTAAGGCACTTCCTGATTTACTTCACTTTCCAAACCCGGAGGTTGTCGCCTGGTTGCCGCTTAAAATGTGGCTGAACGGATGTTTGCAACTTGAGAAACAAATAATATACCAGTTTGTAGTAGCTGGCTAATGTCCACGTATATTTCTTTGAAAGGGGACAATAGAGAAGTGTCAGAAAACAACGTGAGAGCCCGAGGGAGAACGACATGCATAAAAAAGGTCCCCATATGGTATGCATGTTCACCACAAGGCCACCAGATGCCCCAAAAGAATTCAGTTGCACAACATCATTTGAATTAAGCATAGCTATCACAAACGATGTAAATTTGTAATTCATCATGTGAATCATCAGTGTACTAACACGTCTTATGAAGAGAACAGCGATACAACAACAGTCTCTAGCACAGGCAGCTTTCTCTGTGCTACTCTCTTGTCATCCGACGCAAAAAGCGATGCGTCTCCGCCACAAAACCCAGGTGTGATCACTCAGCGGTCTGATGGGCTTCGGGAAAAGCTCTCGAGTTGATGAAGATTAATTAGTGAAACTGGGGCAGACATCCGTCTTCTAACAAGTCTCTGCGATGTCGCCGGGGATGTGGAGGTAGGGCGGAAAAAAAGGAGTGTTGCAAAGCCGGTGAAACATTGCAACCAGAGTATTTTATTATTTTTCTTCTTTTTGTTTCTTTTTAAGCCTGGCTTCTTTTAGAGTGCAGACTGTCGAAAATTATAGGAGGAGGAGAAAAGGAAGGAGGATCTGAAGCTCATCCCTCACTCTTATCTGGACACCGAGGGCTGTCGGGTCAAGTGTACAACCTTCCTGGTGCCACACTAATGATGGCCAACCCCCCTAAGGTGAAGTCCCCCACCCCTGCAAGCTTTATCATCCCACTGCAGAACCCTGTAGGGCTGACAGTCCTCACCACTGGTTTTTAAAAAACATTTTATTGCACTGGCAATAGTCCAGTTTGGATTCTTAAGGATCTCACTATCCCGAGAAAACACAGAGGTGCACCTTCAGTTTTGACTGGAAACTTCTGCTGAATCGGCATGTTCTGCAAGTTCTTCTTTTGTTCTCCACTGAGGTAATTAGAGGTTCGGGGGCTTCTTAAGGGGCACCTCAGAAATATTGCCAAGAAAAAGGTAAAACCGCACTTTTTAGCAGAGGGATGCCGGCGTTGAAGAGAAGTGTTTACGGCGGTCGAGCGCCTTTATTGGCCAGAGCTGCCGGAGCGACTGTGAAAAAGAGGCTGCAGATGTTTTCACTTTGATCTCCGGCAGACGGTGATGGTGCAGTTTCTCCGTCTGTCAGGGTCTCTCTGAATCAGAGCATGCTGGAGTGGCTTTCGTCCAGCTGTTTTAAAAGAGACTGGGGAGGAAGGGGGAGCTTGCTGAAGTAGTTAGAGGAGTAAACATTATGCATGTGTCCCGAGAAGCATTTAAAAATTTCCCGACATCTGGTTGAAATGCATCTCAAACAAACTTTTAAAGATGGTTCGGACAATTGGATTTTCGGCCTTTTTTTAAAAAAAGTGGCTAGGTATGAGCAGATGCAGGTGCCAGTGTGTGTCTTGTTTTTAGCGGCCGGCGGGTGTTTGAATCCACCCTCATGCCTGTAATTACCGAAATCAATTTTTCGACCTAGATTTTCTGGCTGTATGTTCCCTTCCGCGGCACAAAAGGGCGGCGGAGGAGTTTTTGGAGAGTGACATCTGTTAAGCCTTAGAGCTGGAAGGGCCAGAAATAAAGTTGCTGGGTTGGGCCCCCTTTGTTGCATTTGCGGAGATCAGCTGGAGGACAAATGGTGAGATTCCTACTCCGTGGGACGCCATGAGAGAAAAAAGAAAAGGAAAAAAAAGCATGCGTGCATTCACATACACACACCTCTGCTGTATGCACAACCAAACCGCACGCAGATGCACGAACACAATGGAGTGCAGAGAGCCTCATTACATGGTCGGATTAAACGGAAACATTTTTACTGGAGGCGAACATCAAGGGCGCCGATTTCTATCTCCAGCTGACATAACCTCGAGGGAAGAAAAAAGCTGATCCTCAATCAGCTCTTGAGTCTCTTTGCTCTTAATGGCGACCTTATCTTCAGCCGTGGATGACATTGTTTTTTTCCGTCTCCCTCGCATCTTCTCTGATTTGCATCTACCGGAATTGTCAGCGAGCGGAGCTGCTAAGTCCGTCTCTGTGCTCTGACAAAGATGGATTTGCTCTATTCTCTCTCCCCCCCCTTGTCGCACTCCACACAAAGCCCCGGCGTCGTGACTAATCGGCTGCTAAATCATCCGAAGTTTTAGTGACATCTGATGCGCTGCCTGCTCATCAGCGGGAGCCTGTACCTGAACGGCGGCGGGATAACAAAGCGGTTAGTTAAGTCGCAGAGTGGAGTCCCCCCCCTACCACCCCCGGCTGCGTCGAAACGATGCTGGAGCTGAGTGCATCAGATAAATCCCCCCAAAAAAACTACAGCTCAAAACGTGACTCCGATGTGGAAAACAAAGACAGAGTTCAATACGCAACGCAATTCAGCTGTCCAGGTCGGGCGAGTTCAAGCAGTCACAGATGAATCTGAAGAGGAATCTAGAGGTTCTGCTTTTAGAGAACAAAGAGCGTCCTACCTTGCACGCTAACTGCTGACAGCTAACAGGATTCTTTCATTACCAACAACTGTCTCCCCTCTTCTGAATCTTCCTTTTTTTCCCAAAATACACTACATAACAAGGGATACAAGAAAACTCTGCCACAAAATCTGAACTCTCTGGCATCAAAAAACAATGAGCTTTATCGTATTTACGATATGTCACAATACCAGGAATTTAGTTGTTGATACCAATATCAGTCCACGAGTCCCGATACCCAATTAGATACCAAGGCAAAAATGAAAACAATAATTCCTTTATTTTACTTCAATATACACTCCTTTACTACGTTTGGTTTTTGCAAATTTATCATAAACCCCTGATGATCCGCCAAATTTCTCGCCAAAAACTAAATTTTACATTTGTAAATAACGTCGTAACTCACCTTTGCCCCAAACCCTTTTTTTCTGTATAGAGCTTAAACGCCTCACAATGCAACTCAATGCAACCTCCGTACGTTAGCTTCGTTACCAAGACGAGCAGATGCCACCCACCGACTGCTAACGGCTGAATGCTAACGTTAACTAGCTCTCCTCCTGCCGATTTCACAACCGATATTCTTCGAGAAACAAATGATTCGCAAAGATATGCAGATACATTTTTTGTTGTGCCACTTCCTGAAACATTTTACTCAAATATCCCCAGTGGTTCACCTAAGTAAATATAGACCATTAAAGACATTTTTTATAATCACAAACATAAAAATGTAATACGTTTTTGGTGAAAATCCGTTGGGATTAAGAGGCCAAGAATTATTTTGCAATTGTATGAATTTAGTGACATTTCTATTGTATTTTAGTCAGGACTTCCAAGCAGCATATCTAGCTTTTTACTAATAATATCATTAATTCATCATTGAACACAACGTGGACCTGGATAAGCAGCACAAAATGGATGGCTGAATGCATGGATGGATTAACCAATTAAAAATTAACGAATCAATTTAAGGTCTGTATATGAATTTTACATAATGTCAGAGGTGTGGAACAAGAGCACTGGGGGGTTTACCTGACAGTTTTTGCTCAAAATCACATACAAAAACATTTAATAACTGACTTTATTAAAAAAAAGTAAGATCCTTGTCATTTAAAATTGAAGATAGTTTTCAATAATATATTGTTTTTTTAATTATTATTATTATTATCATTTTTTTTTTTAAAAACCTCTATTGTTTTTCTTTCCTTTTTGGGGAACATTTGTAGAGCCAAAAATACTTCTATGTTACAAAGTGGGGGCTGTGGATGTTAAATGAGGGGAGTCTTTATTATAAGACAAAATCAGGTTGCATTTTGGGAAGTGAATGCTACGTTCTTTTTAGTTCTTTTTTTATTTTTTGGGAGTAGTCTATAGATTTTTGTTTTAGGTGTACATGATTTTTGTTTAGGTGTACATGTGTACACTTCCAGGAAGTGCTTCATGTCTTGAGTGGGTTTGATTACTGTCACTGACGTTGCTGACTTGGGAAGGGATTGGTCACCATTAAGGGCTAGAGGCACCATTTGTATCTGCTTGTTATGAAATCGATAATAAAGAAAAATATACCTGGGAAGGTTTATCTGAGACGGCTAAGAAATATATATATATATATATATATATATATATATATATATATATATATATATATAAAAAAAAAAAAAAAAAATCACATGTAAAATGTCATAGAAGTAACAAACTAAATCCTTTCACACCCCAGTCCCTGTTATAAATGTTCCCTTTATCTTCAGCTCTCTCTCCTCTCCAGGATATTTTGATGCATGTTCATCTCCCCATATCACAGGGAGAAATCCCCTGTAGTCTTGCATTAGGTTGAGTTGCCACGTTTGCAAAAAAAAAAAAAATATATATATATATATATATATTCTGAATTATAAATAAAAGGTAATGACGCTATTATCATGCTCTCTTACTATCCTGAGCGCCGCGCCTCACCTTTCTATTTGAATAATGATTTATAATCATATTAGTTCTCTCCGGAGCCCTGCTCTGGAAAAGTAAAAAGCTATTATCCAGTTGTCAGCTTCCCGGAGACGCCGAGGGAGATGGAGCGATGCTGCTGACACACGCACATACTGTAGCCGCACGCACGCACGCTCGCTCTACACACACACACTGCAGGAGGCGTGCAGAAATGCGCATGCAGAGCACTCAACAGTGCATATACATATCAGCCTGCGCACACACACACAGCCTCAATAGATGGGGAAAAAACTAAACAAAATGATTTCAAGCAGAAATGCTGTTTGCAAATTGTTGTGTTTGTTTAACCCAGCCTGGCGCGCCAGGTGGGTGGAGTTTAACAGCCGGAGAATCACATGTCAATCACACAATATTGGCCTCAAACATGCTCCTGTATTTGAGCTCAAATATGGGCTTAAAAACAAGCAAAAAATATATATTTTGAATATATTTTATATATTGTTTAAGCATGGATGTTTCCAAGAGAAAAGCTGCCTAAAAAAATGACCAATTATATGAATTATTAGTATAATTATGACAGTATAATTCATCTAATATACATATTACAGCCCCAGACACTTTGGCATACTTGAGCAACATATTTATGATACAATTTTAGACACAAACAGCCTTGTTTACCTAAATGTAGTCGGTGTAGAGGACAGTAAAAACATCTCTAAACCGTAGCGTGATGGATACGGAGACACGTATAGATAGATAGCGAGCAGCAGAGAAAAAACAAGATATCATGCATCGCTGATCAATACTGTCACCTGCTCGGCCTAATCCTCTAAAACACATTTAGGCAGAACGTGATGGCTGGGTTATATTGGGGGGGGATCTGTGTTGGCACTGAGCATTAAAAACTACATTCAGTTGCAATTTGTCATTAAGTCATTTTTTTACTCGACAGGTTTCAGATCATCAGATTGTTGCTAAAAAAATAAGAGAGAAATACAGTAGAACTGTCTTTTTACAGTGGTATTAGTTTATTTTTGTTAAAGCAGTTAACTTCACAAACGCAGCGCTTTGCAGCCTCCCAAATGCAACCGGATGCAGTTGTACATCCTGGTATTTTTGGCATGCGGCGTTTTGACATACTATATTTTGGAACATTTTAAATCTTTCTCTGACACACTTAATAGTATAGTAGTGTGGGTGTTGGAACGCACAGTATATCTCATGCAAAAAAACAAGAAAAAACATATCTTCCAGTGCCAGAGGCCTTTCAAATTAAAAGCATATCTGACACACCTTTAAAATAGGAAGTATTGAAGCTTTGAGGAAATGGTTCTATAAATGAATGAATCACCATCATGTTTACAACAAGATGTTTTAAATCACTGACAAAACATGTACTGGAAAAACCAGAGGACATACTAATCAAGTAATCCATCTTAATGCAAAAAACTCAAACAAATTTACATTAAATAATCATTCCATTTATTTCCCATATCAACCCATTGTTTATTGGTGCAATAAAAAAATGGGACTCACTTTCCTTTTCATCCAAATAACACAGGAGCCCTCAATCTGTGGACAACATAAAAGTCCTGTAGAGTCTATTTGAGGGGACGAGACACACACATTTAAACACCGTCTCCCTCCGTCTGCCACCCACACAAGTTGCTTCCACTCTAATCTGGTGAGATTTACATTCGTAAATCCCCCCCCCCATGGGGTTTGAACACAGGTGCCATCTTTCAGATCTAAATGGTCGGAACGCACCTTTAACAAAACAAAAATAAAAAACACACACACACACGTGTGACATTAGGGAGCTGGCTTTTCGTCTGACATGCTGCCACTCTGACCTCGCCGCACCTTTCCCCGCCTCATTTCCTCAGCACCCATTAGGGGGATTTTCTCAAAAGGAACCCGGTGGCCGCCGACACAAAGAGCAGGCCGGCCCCGGTTGTAATTACACCATGCAAATGCCATTCACGCCACTGCGCCGCTTCAATTGGCTTGGCGTTTATCACCGCCAGCACACAGGCACACACACACATCTGTGCCATCCAGAGTAGGATGGGGGGGGGGGGGGGTCATCTGCTCATTCATTCATTCATTTGGAAATTTTCCTCCTTTCACTGTTTGCTTTTGGTCTTCTACAGATTTTCCCTCATTCTTTTTGTACAACCAGGTTAGAGGAATATTGTTGCTGTGACCCTCCCCCCGCCTCCTCGCCGAGTGTCTGAGGGTGAGACAGGTAGCGCCGGCCAGCTGGTTGGAACAGGTGCGCAGACTGAGCGCTCCCATAGGACGGTCTTCCGTGCACTTGGCTGCAGACCAGGGTCTGACTGACGGGTGAAGCCTCGTCCCCCCCTCCCTTGTCTTCTTGTTTTTGTCTCTTTTTGGCCCCACCCCTCGTGTCGGTGGCATACAGCGCGCGCGCAAACATGCACGTGCGCGCTGCCATGCGTGACCAGGCGAACAGTGTTCAAGCGCAGGAGGCTGATGGGAGAGTAACTACGCATGAAGGGAAAGCTCACAACAAACAGACAGGGGGGTTCAGGGGAATCTTGATATTTCTTTTTATCCGCCTAACCGAGAAAATACTTGTGATTTCTACACTGTAAATAAAACAACGTTTAGTATCTCGATAGTACTGCAGTTTTATAATCTGAAATGTTGTTTTTTTTCATATTGAATTGCTGCACAGGATAAACAAAGACGGTGTTTACTTGACGAGCGTTTTTCTTGAAACCAAAATCAATTCCAGCAACCTCATCTCTCGTGCGAGTCTTCCCAGAGATGAACTCTCGGTTTTCTTTTGAAGCACTTCCGCGGGTCGCAGGGTCGCAGATGAGGTCATATCCTGTCTTCCCTGATCAGGCCTGAGGGACTGGCTGCAGATGTAGGGGGGATTCGGGAGGGGGAGTGGGGGCCTGGGAGGTCGAGTTTCTCATGAAAAGAGATAGCAAAGGACTCTCCCTTTGCCTTTCCTTCGACTTGCTGAAGCTTCTCAGGGTTTTTTTTATTTTTGAAAGGAGGTTCAATTCTTCTTTGTGGTGGTTCTCTCTCACGGGAGGCCATCAGTGAAGTGACCAAAATAGACTTAGCAGCACTTTATATCTGAGATCTACTGCTCAGCTGGCAAAGAAAAACCTTTGAGGTGCTTATGTTTTTACTTTGTTTGTCCTGGTTTCTATTCTGACACGGCTTTAAATCAGTTGAGGTCTTAAATTAACGTTGCAACTTGTTTTTGTGAGTCTATAATCGGTTAAGACGACTCAAGCGGGTCCTAAGGATTGGTACAGTATCAGGGCCGATCCGTCATATGTTATTCATGTACATATAATACATTTTATTTGTACAGCACCTTTCAAAACATAATAACAGTGTGCTGGCCCTGGTTTTCTATAAGGGGACCCAGAAGAAGATATCAAGCTACACTCAAATTATACATTCAGTGATATATACAAGAGCCAGTCCCAACCGGGCCCTAAAAGTGGTAAATCTTGAAATAGATTTTAAAATGAACAGGTAGCAAGACTTATGGAGCTAAAGTTGAGGTGATATGTACTCTTTTGTTTGAATAAGTGAGGAGCCTGGTAGCGGCACTGAAGTCTGGAAAGGTTGTGGTTGATTACGTATTAATAGTCATAGTAAACTAGATGGGATGAGATAAATGTATGAAGGACAATTTCCAGGTTCTAGGAAGACAGAAATATTAAACATGACTGGGTAGAAAAATGGAGCAGTATCTTCTTAAATTAGGGAGGCACCAATACCACTTTTCTACAAGACATTTATATCCATGGTATCATGGATATAAATGTGCTCAACTGTTATTTATTGGTAAACAATCTCCAAAATTAACACAAACTACAATTGAATTGTGAACCTTTTTAATGCAGCGACGAATTGGTCCAAATCTAAAAGCGTATAATGTAGGGCTGCAACTAACGACTACTTATATTTTAAATGAATCTGCCGATTGTTTTCGAAATTAATATGGTCTATAAATTGTCTATAAATTGTCATAAAATATCCAACCCAAAGTCCAAGCTGATATCTTTAAATGTCTTGCTTTGTCTGTCCAAAACCCAGAAAAATCTGTTTAATATGATATAAAACAGAGAAAAGTAGGAAATCTCCATATTAGAGGGGTCTGAAAATAGCATTTTCTGTCATTTTTGCATGAAGAATTGCTCTTACTTTGTGTTGATCAATTTATCAATTAGCCACTAATCATTACAGCTTTAATATAATGTATATAAACATAGAATTGAATTGAATAGATAGGCACCATTATCAATGATATTCGACCCAGCTATATGTATCAGTATCGGCCCGATACTTGTATTAAAAATTGATACAGTATCTCTTTTGCTATAGAGGCCTGGCTGAAATAGCAGCAACACATAAGTACTCCAACAAACCAACTATGTGTCTAGAAAACAGATGAACGGGCCTTGATACCTGGCCACTGCTTTGTCAATAATGGTGGTTGAAGCGCTAATAGAGCATTATGGGAGCCCGGGGACCAATGCTGACAGGTGATTTATGTCGCCGCTGACGACTCCGGCCCCTCCAACGGAACCCAGATAAAAGAAGAGCCAGATTGGAACAAGCAGAATGATGAATAGACTACATGATCCAGAGACCCGTCTCATTAGAGGGAGGAAAAGAGAGAGACGGAGCTCCGGCCATTTAGCTAATGTAGCGAGTCATTGTGTGTGTGTGTGTGTGTGTGTGTGTGCGCATCCATCTGCATACATGCTTTCGTGTGTGTGTGTGTGTGTGTGTGCACCGAGGGACCTGAGCAGCGGCAGTAGCAGGTTGGAAATTAATGACACACTAAATATATGGCGAGGAAGCTTGACCCCGGATAATGGCGACATATAGGATTAACCTTGGTTGTCACTTGGGGCCATTGTTAGCCCGTATGCTGCTACAAGTAAACAGGGGGGGGGCTGCGGCGGCTCCCAATAGGTATTTGTGAGCCCCCGTTCTGCTGGGAGAAAAGAAGGAGTGAAAAAAAAAGAAAACATGCTGATTTATTCCCTCACTGCTTCAGGGGATAAAGCGCTGCGTTTAGGATTAAAGGATTCAAAGTTTGCGTTTAATAAATAGTCAAAGCTTGAATAGACGCAGGGAGGAGAAAAGCAAAGCTCGTGGATTATGAACGGTGAATTTCAAAAAAGGAAGGTGTCCTGGATGCCCCGGGACATTTAGATGAGGAGAAGAGATATGTTGTTGTTTTTTTACTTCGGGTCTTACGAAACATTTGAGGACATCGACTTTGATTCAGGGAAAATGGGATTTTTCACCATTTCCTGACGTCTTATAGTGAATAGAATTGTTAACTGCAACCCTACATATAGCAACCTGATAAAATATACTTTTGTATAGAATTAAACTACAACTGTATGTAAAGTAGTTATAGTCAATCTCCAAATCAGGAGAAGTCATTAGGATACATCCTCTGGGAACCATGAATGTCTATGCAGAGATTTAGAGATATTTCAAATGATAAGTGAAAACGTTGGCTTGCTGGTGGTGCAAGAGGAAATTTGAGGGGATCAATATAGTCAGTAGGACTCATCCTCTGGGGACCATGCATTCCGTTTCAACAATTTCTGCAGGGATTTATAGAAAATTCCAATGATAAGTGAAACGTTTGCCTGCTGGTGGTGCTAGAGAAAAAGAGAGGGTGTCCCTAAAGTCAGTAGGATTCACCCTCTGGGTACAATGAATGTCTGTACAACAATTTCTGCAGGGATTTAGAGACATTTAAAATATAAGTGAGAACTTTGGCCTGCTGGAGGTGGTGGGGAAAAAGGGATCATTTAAATCAGTATAATGAATCCTCTGGGGACCCCGAAACTATGTAGAAAACTTCAAACAACCCATCCAATAGCTTGACTGAGCCACACCGCTAGCATTGGCTAAAAACACAAAAACCTTGGATCAGTACGATTCATTGTCCCGTGTCGTCACAGGTCAACATATTCACATTTAAAAAGCTGCCCGGCTGAAGCCTCCTGCTTTTTATTACCATGATGGATTTCCCATTTAGCTTGACCCTATATTCATTAAAAGGGGATTTAAGCCCGTTAGAAAGGGAGAGGAGAGGGGCCCCTTGGGGACTGTGTTTGCTCTACTGGTCCTCCACCCCACCCACACCACACACACACACACACACACACACACACACACACACTTTCTCCCCGACACACACACACTGGCTGCTCTCCTTGGCCTATAACTCTCTCTCAGACAGGGCTTGTTAGGTGCTGAGGGCCGGGGAGGAGGGTCCAGGTTTTATTAGCGGCAGCAGCTGCACTCCTCTCTGGCTCTATAAAAGGTAATTACCGCTGGTGGTAACAAGCTAATTGATTGCTAATTAGGTGAATCAGTTCTCTAAGTGCTGCCCCGTTTATTGACAGATGGGGACGGCGTGTGTGTGTGTGTGTGTGTGTGTGTTTGTGTATGTGTAGAATGTGGGCAAGATAGATGCTCGTAGGTGAGTTTAGGTGTGTCTCATTACACACACAGATAAAGGCGGGTCCCTGGGTGGCGCAGGGGGGACAACGCCATTGGACGGTGGCAAAGCAGCAAAAAAAAAAAAAAAAACGTGATGGATTCGGCGAGGGCCTCGCTGTCGGAGAGGAAATGAAAGCTGAATGGGGGGCGGCGCACGGTCTGCCGGCGCACTCTGGAGACCACCGGGGCCCCTAGTATACACTTTCATATTGAAATGAGGGGCCGAGCTGACAGAGAGAGAGAGAGAGAGAGAGAGAGAGAGAGAGAGAGAGAGAGAGCAGGAGAGTGCATGTGAGCGAGAGAGAGAGAGCAGAAGAGTGCATGTAAGCGAGAGAGAGAGAGAGAGGAGAAGAGGGCCGCTCATCAGCAGGCGTGACAGCAGCAAAAACAGAAGGAGGAGTGAAAAGATGTGGTGGGAAATTTAAAACACCTGAAGTGAACTGTGTGACTGCAAGAAAGTTGAATATTAAATATGTTTAACATCCTCTTATCATGCTACAGAATCAAAGACAGCTTTAAAAACAAGTCTTAAATAGTTTATTTTTTAGCTAATCATTCATATAGTTTATCTTATTCTATTTTACTCTTTAAATTCTCATGTGTTGTATTATCTTATCTTAAGTTCCTTTAATGTCAGATGAAAAGCTCTTTGAATTGCAATGTTGTTGACTTGACCTAAAAAGCCTTAATTTTTGTAGTTCAAAGATGATATATTTCACTCTTTTATCTTATTGTTTTGTATTTTATATTGTGTCATTCTCCAAATTTTGATATACCTGATCTTTAGTGGTATTTCTTTCTATTAGATTTTTTTTTTTATTAAGCACTTTGTAAAAAAAAATGTTTAACACATAAATATAAATACCAATATTGAGCAAGATTGTGAATTTTGACCTCTGACCTTCCTGAGACTGAGGAAACAACAACACATTGCTGGATCCTAAAATTGCATTGACAGCTAGACAATGGCAAGTTAAGACTAGGTGTTTAAACAAGGATAAAATGACATTCTAAAATACGTTTCAGAGGATGTAAAAATAAATTTAATAAATATTTAAATATTTGTTGACAAAATGGTCTTTACTGAAGGTCCTCTTACTGGTGATCTTACCAGCATTCTTTGTAGCTTTCAAGCAGAGTTAAGATCATTTCACAATTAAATGCTAGGGTAAAAACTAAACACAATTATTTGTCATCAGTTCAAATCAAATTAAATTCATTTTACAATTTTAAAATTGCTGCACAATAAGTTCCAGTTTTCGAATGATATTGTGGGATTTCCCTGAATATTCTAGGTTCTGAAATGCTCTTATATTTTGATCTAAACTCTATTCTCTGTTCCTTTATTTATTCATTCTTTTGAACCTTGTCCCTCATTATCTCACACAGTTAATCACCATGTTTTGTTAAATAAAAAAAAAAATGTATTAGAACAATTATAACTGTTATTTATCCAACATAACCGTCATGTGAACAGCTATATCTTCCCTCCTCTCTCCCAGGAGGTGTGGGGTGTGTGTGTGTGTGTGTGTATGTGGGGGTAACAGGACTCTAGAGTTTCCTCTCCGATGGCGTTTGACGTGCCCATTTTACGCCCGTCCCGCTGCCGCGTCACAGTGGGTGGCAGGACCAACCACACCAGTTGTTTGGCTGATTTACTGCCCTCGGGGTGAAAGGTTTATTGGACCAGGACTAGTTTGGTGCGGGCCTAAAAATAAGGATTTGGTGAAGGCTGGGGGGTCCGAACACCCCCGCGGAACTGCTGCCACCTGCCTGGAGCTCCCGCCAAAACACACACACACACACACACACACACACACACACACACACACACACACACACACACACACACACACACACACACACACACACACACACACACACACACACACACACACACACACACACAGTACATGTATGTACATGCCCTCATCTACAACTGGTATGTACATTCAAAGACACATGGTTATCTGTTTGTGTCTGTCTGAAGACTCTCCGTTATTCTCTCCGTCTCTCTCACTTCCTCCCCTCTGTTTCAGCTCAAGTGCAGACTCTCACAATGTCAGGTTTGTGGTGGAACACGGTGTCATTAAACGCATCGGAACGTCGGAATTAAAAACTACAATTGCAGGGCTCCGTAGACGGGAGGGGACGTTTGGAAAAATGGGCCACAATAATAGCAAATTTACTGTTTGCTATTTATGTAAATTACGTTGAGGATTCTGTTGTAAATAATGATGATGACGGTGCTTGTGTTGCCTTCAAAAGCTCCTTGTAATTGTAACTTTAGCAGTTAAAAATAGATCTTGTTTTTTTTAATTTATAGGATTCTGTGTGGATTTGTGTTTATGTTTTATGGGGATAGTTTAACATTTTGGGGAATAGGCTTTTTCACTTTATTCTTATAGACTTCATCAACCCCCGCCCCGTCCTGAGTGTCGGCTTCTCTTTTGTGCTTCTGTGATCTTCAGAAGGAGCAGCTGAGCATGACAGTGAACCCTTATTTATTCACCAATATTATTAACTCTGAATCAAAATGAATTAAGAAATCACTGATTTAAAGGAACAGTTCAGCGTGTTAGATGAGGAGATTAATACCACTTTCACGTCGTTACACTAAATAGGAAGCTCAGGCAAGCAGGAGGTTAGATTAGCTTAGCACATAGACTGGAATCAGATGGAAACAGCTAGCCTAGCTTTGTCCTATTGTCAAGACGTACAGCACCTCTAAAGCTCATTAGGTACATATTTATATATTTACTAATAGATAAAACTCCTTCCATAGATCACAGAAACAAACATACCATTTTTTCCCCATAGGTTGTCCAGTCCTTGAAGGCAGCATTAGTGTAGTTTTTCGCATTTCCCTCAATCATCCTTTTACCTTCACATCACAGATAAGGAAGGTTGTGACCTTTTTGACCTTTTTCGCCCTCCCTGATCTGTCAAGACCGTCTTCAGACCACCGGACGACAACAAAACACCTCCCCCCTTTTCCTCCCCCCCTCCACCAACATCCTGCCTTTCTTCCTCTCCTCTCTCTTTCCGTCTTTTTTCCTTTTCTTGCAAGACTCAGCGCGGAACAACGGCGTCTAGACGCGGCGGGGCGAAAAGGAGACGAGCCGCTAGTGCTCGCTCTTCCCCTTTTGTCCACCGGCCCCCCCACCCTCCTCGACCTCCAGCTCCCTCCGTCTGCCCTCCATTGTTGGGGAACAATACGGTGTCAGTGCCTCTTCCTAAACATGTTGGGGTATTAAAATCACCCTCAATACGAGCCGCAGGGGTGGGGAGGAGGCAGAGCGAGAGCTGTCATGCCAACACACACACACACACACACACACACACACACACACACACACACACACACACACACACACACACACACATAAATACACACACTTTGACCTATGGGGGGGGCGGACCCATTTGTGTCAATCAGGAGGAGTTCAAAAGCAAGGAAATATTCCGTCACACATGCACGCACACACACACGCACACACACAGGCCTTAACTTGGCTGCACACACCGAGAAGACATGTCAGTCAAAACACATGGCAACCAGGGGCCTTTCAGGGTGTGTTTGTGTGTGTGTGTGTGTGTGTGTGTGTGTGTGTGTGTGTGTGTGTGTGTGTGTGTGTGTGTGTGTGTGTGTGTGAGTGAGAGAGTGTGTGTGTGAGAGAGAGTGTGTGTGTGTGTGTGTGTGTGTGTGTGTCTGGGGGTCAAGTTCCTGTGAAAACACCGATCCCACCCAGAGATCCCCCAACGAGCCCGCCCACCCCAGCTCATCCACCGACGGAGCTAGGTTTCTCTATCTCTCTCTCTCACTTCCATCCTCCGATGTGACTAAACACGTCGTTACCGTGGAGACCACAGCTTCATATTGTGATCAGGGTTCATTGTCAAAATCGTCCGCCCTCCTTGCCTGTTCGAGGGGCGTTTCCTGTCCCTGTCTTTGCAGCCAGAGCGTTTTTGTTTTTACGTTTTATTTGATTGGGCGGGTGGAGATGATTTTTGGGCGGAGCCTGACGTTTTGGGATACCCTTTGTACGTTTTAGATATGATGGAGACTGACAACGAGTTTGATAGGCTGGACTTGCAATGACTCATTTTTGTTCTTTACACCCACTGTAGGCTGAATCTTATTTTTTGTCGTATTGTAATGTGGTTTTGGATTCTCCTAAACTTACATTTATAAATACTCTGCTGGACATCTTGTTGCTTCAGCAGTGGAAATTGCCGACTCTGCTTCTTTTGCTATGTGTGTAGAATTTACTAACATTATTGTATTATACTATGGCCTTGTGTGGGTGGGTGGGGGGCTTAGGATTTTGTTATTATTATTGTCTTGTATGTGCATTTTGCATATCGAATAAACCCAAAGTAAAATATTTTTATAGATACTTTTTTTTTTTTTACATTATTACAAATGAATACTATAACCATTATTCACAAGTATTTGGTCTGCTTACTAAATAGAACAGTCATTAGCAAATCATATGCAAACTATTTTCTACATAAAACCGGATTTTACACATCAGGTATGTTTACAGGAGTATTACTACAAAGGGAGCTACACAAAGTCAGATAAATTGCCTCACGTGAAGTCCCTTGAGTCAGTGTCACTTTGGGCTGAAAGACTACAAGTTTGAAAATAAAATGTGACCATAGAGAGAAGTGAATTTATCAGACCTCAGGATTGGTTTTTACACTTGACAACCAGTGGAAAAAGGCCCATGGCAACCAAAACCAAAGACATTCAGTGAGCAATCATCTCAAGCAAATCTTCAACAGTGTCTGCTGCAACTTTGTTAGTGAAGTGTGAAGAGTAAGAAAAAAAACAAACGGACAGGCTCAATGCTCTCATTGGCCAATTTCTGGTGTCGCTCAAACCTGGCAACACTGACTCCTTTCCTCTAACCCAGAGGTCTCCGAGCTGCAGTAAAATGCCTGCACACACAAAAACACACACTCTCTTATCATTCTCCAAAGACTGCAACACACACCCTCACACACCCTCACACACACACGTACGCAGCAGAGATAATACATCCGGTCGCTCTCGAAGCCTCCTCTGCAGTGACCCAGTCAGACAATAAAGCCTCTCCACAATGGAAATGTTAATTTCCTCATTATCGGCCCTCTTAATTATTTGTTGTGACAGATAATTGCATGCGGGGCGTTTGATATCAGCAATAACCTTCTGCCTGCGTTGTCAAGGGGGCCTTGTCGCCTCTCCCTGCACCCCCACCCCCCCCCCCCGAGCGTCGCTTTTCACCGCAGACAAAGAGCGGGGAGCGTGCGCACATAACCTTTTCTAAAGCGCCGCGCCGCCTCTCCCCTCGCCATAATAGGAATAAATATTATAGATTAATTAATCCGCGCTGATTATAATTTAATCACTTTGCCTCCCGGGGTCACTGTATTATTATCCCACTTAGTGCGTGGCTTGTATACACACACACACACACACAAACACACACACGTATACAGAAAATAATGGCATTATTCCAAACCCTGAGTGATGTTTTCTGCCAGTTTACTGATTTATTAATTACCAGTAACATTGTATTACAAGGCTTTGGGCGGTTTTGGTGAATATACACACTCAGAGAAGCAACAGCACAAATGCACTCTTGTGACAATGGGAAGGGAAAAGATTGGGAATATCTCCTGGTAGGTTTCCAACATATGAAGCCATAAACGGGAGTTTTGAAGAAGCGTGATTAAAAAAACAACTTCCTTTTCTGTTCAAGTTCTATTTGTCAGACATAAAATCTGTCCTTTATCACATATATGTACAGAAAATGTGTTATTTTCCTTTATATGCTTTGGCTACACATTTTTTTCAAATCATGGAATAAAAACTAGAGCTTTGTGCAAGTACTGTTATAAAACCTGCACAATAACACATTATGGGGTCGATATAAACATGTAAAAAAAGAATAGAGTATTTTATATATTATAAAATCAACACAAAAATTGGGGGATAAAAAAAAAAGAAATGTCAAAATTGGTAGAGCAGAGGCCAAGAGGCCAACACTGGATCCTACATTTCCCATGATGCAACTGAACAGCATCCTCTGTTTGACCCTCTTGCCTGTTAAAGGGCCCGTATTTTCTCTGGATTGAAAAAGAAATTCTACCAAAACCACAGAGCACATCACACAACTGTTTTTACTTTGTGACTTGGGAATAAATTCAGCCGCGTGTCCCTTTGAAAACACTTGGCAAAGATGCAAAGGTCATCATTATAATTCTAATTCTACTCATTAAAAACACAGATGAGCCAAAGCCTCTCTTCTCTATCAAGTCTGGCTCTCCCTCTAAGCACATCTCCATGTGCAGTGGACTTGGCAAAGCCGGTGGCTCTCAGTCCAAGTCATTTTGGGAGTTGGGTGGTGGACGAAAAACAGACCAGAAAAAATAATAATTGCTTCCCTCAGTAAACAAATCCACAAATCTGGAAGCAGAAGCAAGCTGACTGAAGGGTGACTGAAGATCTGGGATGAAAAAGAAGCTATTTTTACATTAAGTACAGCACTACTGTTTTTCTGCGTTATTTGGATTGTTCTTTTATCTTTTAACTGTCATGTTTTCATACTTCTGATCTCTTTTAAGATGCATGCATCCCCATATATGAGCCAAAGATATAAAGTACTGCAATCAAAATCTTATTTGAGTAGAAGTACAGTGGCAATATCAGCTAAATATACTCAAGGCTATGACAGTAAAATAACGTATTCTGCAGGAAGATGTCCCCTGTTACATAATATATTATTGAATTGTATATATATACACATTTATACATATACATATATACATTTATATATATATATTTTTTGTTTTATTATTATTATTATTTTATTCTATTTTTAATATTTTATTATTGTAATACTTTTTGTTATTTAAACATTATTATTTTATTATAATATTATATAAAATATCAAAAAAAGGTTAATACTGTTAAATGAAAACAAGATAAATGTGAGGGGTCTTGATTAGATAAAAGGGATATGAAAGAAGAGCCTATGTTGCATTTTATAATACCTTATTATTAAAGGATATTAAAGTCACTACTTACAGGATAATGTGCTTTACAGCCTCAATATGATGCATTATAGGATTAAAGGCTTTGAACATAATTCAGAGTATCAATCACTGGCCTAATTAGTAAACAATGAAACTATTAATCCGCTTATTTGTATTATATTTAATAAGGGAGGGACACAGATTATTTCTCCCTAACTGAAGCCTTACACACAGGTGCAGCGTGCAAGGTGTTTAGCCTCTCTCCCTGGAAACACACACACACACACACACACACACACACACACACACACACACACACACACACACACACACACACACACACACACACACACACACACACACACACACACACACACACACACACACACACACACACACACACACACACACACACACACACACACACACACACACGTCACGGTCTAAAGTGATTTTAAACCCCTTAAATTCTACACATGCCTCCCTTCATTCCTTTTTTTCCCCCACTGAAGTGCTGCTGGTGTCCATCTTCACACATACACACATGCAGGCTGACAGCTTATCCTACCTCCCTCATGTGTGACAGGTGTCAGGCCCAGTGGGAGCATTTACAGCCTCTAAACCCTTGACATTTGACCCTTGACCTTCTCTGCTCCGCCCGACCCCCCTCCCCGAGGCACCTGCAGTGGCCCAAAGAAAACTCTGCTTGCGAGCTGAGGTGGAACCTGTCGTGTTGATATGTAACCGTGACGCACGGAGAAATACTCGCAGTAAAGATGTTTATGTGCCACAGACGTTCACTGGGGAAGTTCCAGGATTGTGCTTCAAGTTAAAAGCTTTCATCAAAAATGGGCAAATAACATTGTTGAAAAAAATATAACTGCAGTAAAATAAAAATGAACAAGGATAAGAGCTAAAGGTTTGTGAAAATAATAAATACAGACACAGAAAAATACTGTACTAATCCCACAAACAGGGCAGTACCAGTAATGGCTGCTGTTTTGGTCTGAATGAGTGAACAGCCAATCAGTAAGCAGTATCCGCCCCGTTTGCCTTGAGTGGCAGAAACATTTTTGCGCACATTTTGACATAAAAAGTGATGGAAATAAAAAAAATTGACTTGAAATATAATTGCGAGACAACGCAGTTTTCAGTTTGAATAAAAAAAAAGTAATTTCTGGTAACATATGTTGAATACTTTCATTCTTCTAATTATTTTCCTCCTAACGTCTTATGTATTTATAAAATTTTGACCACTTTGGGTCTCCATAATAATGTTTGTATATCTTGCAGCCTATTTTAATTGTTACACTCTGTCGCCACAGGGAACTGTGTTTTTCCGTATTATTCATACAACTGCAAAAACAAACCACAATATCAACATTTTTTTTTACGCAAACATCTTTCTATAGAAATTAAGTGACTTTATGGTTTAAGATAATATCTTTTTTTACAAATAACGCTACACTTTTTTTTCACTATTTCTACAAACATCTGAAAACAAAATAAACATATAGTATGTACACAGTGTGATTGAAACAAGATCAAATGAAGAAATCAGCTACAAAAAAAGGGGACCTGAACACGACTGAAATAAATTACGTGTCAAACAGTAGTGTTCTCCAGGAGTTCTCCTGAAAAGACTGAACATGAGTTAAGTCTGTAGTGTATGATTATAAGGTTGTATGTATTAAATATATTTTTAACACTTTGGGCCTCCATACAAATCACAATTCTTTTTATATTTTAGCCTAATTAAGAGGCAGCTATTTTGGACAGATATCCTACATAACCATTGTTGCTGTTAACATTTTTGAAGTGGAAAAAGTTGAATTTAAATCATTTTGTATAAAGGGAAAAATGATTTTCCATCTGCATGACTTTGACAGTTTTGCGGTCAGAGAGAATCGCTCCACCTCTTCACTCCTTCCTCAGTTAAAAAGCTGAAGGACAAACTGCTTGTTCCTGTAACTTGCGACTGCTCACGCCTTTATGAATCACACACCGAGGTCTTTATCAAGCGATCAGATATTGACATGCGTACATTGTGTACAGCCGCTTGCAAAAAAAAAAAAAAAAAACACACACACAGGGTGCCACATTTAAATGAGAACGAGCAGCTGGGTGAAAAGAGGGACAATCACTGTACGTGTTTTCTGTTTTCTGAGCGCAAAACGGGTGAAACTTAATTAAAACTCACAATGATTAGCATATGCATTGTGTGTGTGTGTATGTTGGAGAGTCAGACCCCCCCACTCCCACCCCTCTATGTCCTCCCCGGTGTGTTGGCAGTGAAGTGACTTTAAAGAGGATAAACACCCCCTTTAACTCTCCCCTCATTTCCTCCACGGCCTCCTTAAATTAATCTCCAAACACACACACACGCACACACACACACACACACACACATGCCTAGACGCACATGGCTGGCTGGAAGTTGACCCTTGACCCGGGACAGATTTCACGGATAATCCCTTTTTTGTGTCCGAGCGATGCCTTCCTGATCCACCACTCTTTGCCTTCATGTTAAAAAAAAAAAACTTTCCCCTTTTTTTTTTGCTTTAGCCTCTGCATGCTTTAGGGATTGAGGAGGAGAACAAGAGGATGAGAAGAAGGACGAGTGGGCAGATGGAGGTGTAGAGACGAAGAGAGAGAGAAAGACAAAAAAATATAGAGGAAGACGGACAGAAAAACAACGTATGAGCATCCATTTTGACATGTTAATTTGGAATCAATTAATAAGTCAACGCGTGAAAACCATGAGCATTCAGAAGAGTGAATTCTGCTTGTTAAAATATTTTATGTGTTAGAAGAGTTTTCACTGAAAAAAGCAAATGAAAAACAGAAAAACAGAGGGGGAATAACAGAGGTTAAGCTCTTAGAGAGGCCCAAACCAGAGGAGAAAGGAGACAGAAAGAGATAATGAAATGAAGACAGGGATTTAGCTAGGGAGGGAGGGAGGGAGGAAAGTTAAACGCTGCCCCCCCCCCACCTCCACCCCCTTAACCTTTGAAGTGAACAGATTGCTTCCAGGGCAGAGGGAAAAGCCATTTACCCAGCATATATTCATGTCCCCGGTTAAACAGCCGATTTAGGCACAAGAATGGAGATTAGCTGCACTCTCAGCATCTCATTACATCCTAAAGGAAGCCATTCAAGTGGGCTTCAACAGCTGTTTTCCCCTTTCACAGAATACAAGAAACAGTCGCACAAATCTTTTTTTTCTTCCCCCGTCACGGAGCATGAAATAAAAAACAGCCTATGTCCAAGCAAGGCGACAGACAGACAACAAAATACGACCAACAAACAGCAGCGGTGTGAGTGACAGAGAAGCTAATAGGAGCTTGTTAGCTGTCAATCAACGGAGAAAAATGACATTATGTCCCTCTTTGACCCCTCCCCTCGCACTGTGAGTGACGCTTTGATTGGACAAGGCGCTTTGAATGTAACATCTAACAGGGCCTTGTATCCTGTCAGTCACAGGAGCAGAGCCCGTCCTTTCAGCTCCGCTGCCTCCTCCGAATAAACTGTCACATATCAGCGATTCAGTGTGGGACTGCAGAGCACTGCAAAAATAATGTTATTACACAGGCTTTAACTGACAGTACTGCTGCAGTGACCCCTTTTTTATTTTTCTATGCAGGTGTATTTGGTTGTATATCAAATTGCTTTAATGCACGCTGCCCTATAAGATGTATAATGTAGGAAAAAATATATTTCATTAAAAATATATTTTTATTGGCTAATATAGTTATTTATTTTTGTTTGGTTGTTGCTGTGTGTGTAAATTTAATTTATTTTAATTTAAATTTATTTTGTATTATTTTATTTTATCTTTTTTTTTTTCCTGTGTGGGTTTATGTCACCCATAGGTCTCTTTTTAGTTCTATATAATTGTAAGTTAAATGGTTTGTTATTGGTAAAGGGAGGAGGGAAGGCCCTTGTCATTAGTACTTATAAATAACAACTAATAAACATTGTTTACAAGAAAAAATAATCAAGATCAGACTAATTCCAGCAAGTGTCTCCAACATGCATCTAAAGGTAATAATTGACAGACTGTGGTTTTGGCAACAGAAGTCGAGCCATTGTCGGTCTCACTACAGACAGTCAAAACCTGGTGGCTACATTGCCCGCAATGCAACTCTGTGTTTCAGTCAAACATTCATGAGAGGTGAAAAATCTCTATATGAAAAATTCCTCTTTGTACAACTTTTTTCCTGTGAGATCAGACTCTAAATATATATATTTATTCTGTGTCATTAACTTTGAAAGTCAAATGTTGCTTTCAAACGAACTTCACCAAACTCCCAGACAGTCTCTGATTTAGTGACTCCTATTTGACATTTGTTCACTCTTAGAACAACAAAAGCGAAAATCAAAGGTTTTCTCTATGAGAGACATAAAATACAATTTTCAACTGCAGATAGAGATCAAGAGGATTAATATAGTGAGTACAAGGACATGTCCATAAAGCATGCCAACCTTAAAGTGCACAAGTTTCTCATTTAAGTCAAACTGTGTGTGCGTATATGTGTGTGTGCGTATATGTG